>NC_069503.1:1012076859-1012336859 GCF_027579735.1 Bombina bombina
AAAAATAATCCGTTATTGGGGGCGTGTCCAGGCAGCGACTCAGTGCAGTCGCACTCTTCTGTAGCTCTGGGTGAAAAGCCAATAATCCGCCGGTTTTTGACTTAATTCTACAGCATCTGACACTAGCTCAAGATACAGCACGAACTTATACAAGACCTTATCGTTAGTTGCTGTGTTTATGACCCTGGAGGCGGAATTGGACGATTGAGGCCTGTAACGGCGGTGATCTCACAGGCAGCGTTCCCCCCCCTGGATCCCAGGGGTGTCTAGCCAGAACTGGTTAATCCGAGCACCTACAGCATTGTTACCGCAATCAACAAACTTTCTAACTAAGCATCGGCATACCGCTGTGGGCATTGTAATTACACAGTGAGTGCAGTCGCAGACATCCGCCGGCCACAATGGAAGTTAATGACCTTTCTGCAGCCTGGGGCCCTCGCTTAGCCAAGTTGGAAGCTCTGATGCAAGCACTCATAGATAAAGCCCCCTCGGAGCAGGACATACTGAATCTAATGGAGAGATTAGAAGTTTCTAAAATTGCTGAGCCGGTACTACACCAACCTGTGATGGGTGAGCCGGATATATATATAAAGCCTGGGGAAGACAAGCAACATACTACACTGTGGCGTGAACGCAGAGCAGAGGAAATGCCATACCAGAATCACTTACATGAGATTGGCTTCTCACTAAACACGGGTCTGTTGTGCAGGAGAAATAGCACCACTTCATCTAAGATGGCGCCTGGAGCCACTTCGATCTATCCCCAGACGGAGAAACCGGACCTTACATACCTAAAAGTTATTGCAAGTAAGCAGCAAAAACCTCTTTTTACCCCTGGGATTGTCCCCATGGAATTAGCGGGATTGCGGATAAGGCCAGAACAAGACCTGGAGCTGCTGTGGAAGCCACGTGGTCTCTGGGGGCACCCGGAGATAGCCGCAAATTTGGGGACTCCAGGCTCACCTACCTTTATCACGGATCCGGATTGTATTTTAGACAGTGTGCGGCTGGCGAGGGATCATGCCCCCCGGTACAGCCCTACCGGGACTAAGAACTACCCCACATTATCCCCTGGCTCTATTGCTATCAATTACCTTAAATTGCCGAGGGGTGAAATTCAGTCCTGCCAATTTACCGGCTCTAGAGATGCTTATGCTCCATACGGCAAGCAGATTTACTCTGGGGGCGGATGATACTCCTCTATTGCACATTTATCAATAAACACTGCTTGGGACTATCGTAAGGACTCAATTATAAGGTTTGCCGCCCTGTTTGGTTAAGTTATCACCGCTTGATTTGATGCTTCAAAATTTTACATGTATGTCCGTAATATGTATGATTTGCTAAGTTACCATATAGTTCCTGTACCGTTAACTCCATCATTACTCTCCAGAGGCCCTGGTCATGGTAAGCTGAGGGAGGCAAACGCTTTCTTAGATTATAACTTTTAGGTTGCAGATTGCTTTAATGGCGGGCATATCAAACACACTGTATTACCTCACTCGCGGCTGGCGGCCGCGGTAGCGGGTGGGGGACATGTATATATTTTTAAAGTTGTGATATCGCCATTTGACTGTTCATATATATTTCCAACAGCCTTAACATCAAATTCTCCCTCTATGATTGCAATGTACTATCTATTTATTTTGTTGGGCAACTGAACAATACCTCTGATACAGTATTATATCTAATCCACCTAAGTTTTGCAGGGTTTTGACATTCCAAGACATATCCACTTTGCCTTTCTATCTCCATTAAGATGGCCTAGATAACCTTGTGGTATAGCTCGCTCACATGTCTCTAAGGATATATATATATATATATATATTGTTTAATTTGCTGAACCTTGCTTTTTATACGGGAATATAATAGCTGTTGGTACATCTAATTATACAAATGACATCTTTTCTGGTTAGTTGTGTCTCTTGACACAAGTTCTTCTGTGTTGTTTTGTCTTTAATTTGTTGTGATAAATATTACCCTTGTATACCCCCAAAACTGTTTATAAGTATCTTTATAGTAGATCCATGTGTGGTCTGAAGTGCTAAACGGGGGTTCAGAAGGAAGTACACCGAACTAGACAATGTGTTATTAAATAATGGCCCCCATCTTTGAGTATAAATTGCAGATTGTTATCACTATGTTTTAATTGTTCCATTTAATAGAGGGGTTTATCTTGATAATTCATTTACTCAACGACATATTGTATTATAATATTTCTGAGGTATGCTATGATGTATACATATTATGATGTGTACTTTTGTTTGTTATGAATAAAGCTTTTTTGAAAACTTAAAAAAAAAAAAAAAAAAAAAAAAAAAAAAAAAAAAAAAAAAAAAAAAAAAATAATCCGTTATTGGGTAGTTTATGCCGACTATGTACAGCTTAACCTCCGTTCGGGCAGTGACGTCACTTCCGGTTGGCGTAAAACTGTTATGGTTTTACAGTGTATTCTAATGATTATATCTATTATCAGGTGCACCTAATTTGTGCTTCCCAATGTTTAGTTATTACCAATGGTACCAAAATGGGTTATTTATTATGAAATTTTGTGATGTTTATATAAATATTCCTTACGATCACATTCTGCTTCTCCGATTGGTCATGACGTCACTCGTAGCCCTAATATTATTCATTGCAGTCTCGTTAGAGGATCCTTGTTATATAACAAGCGGGGGGTTAAATCCTTACTGTGATTCGCTAGGGTAAACTTGATTATGCAAAGACCTATATAATCTATCAACATAATAGCGATAAAATACACCTTAGTGGTGGTGACCATATTTACATATTCCTGTAAGATACGGTGTGTGCAGGCGATGTGTTATTTGTAGAAATAGTAGAGGGGATTCCTGTGTGATACCAACTTGGTATATGCAATCCTTCCTCATTCCTAATATACGATGGTATGTCTTGTCTAATCTAGTTATAACAAGTAAAGGAATTCGGTCCGTATATTATATTTGAAGAATCAAGAAGTTGAAAAATCAAAAAGTCAAATAGTTGCCTTATATTACCAATAGAGAGATTAGGGCTACATCTCACATGTTGCACTAAGCCTATATTATCCTAAAACAATCGAGTCACTTAATTTAGGACTTATTTGTTCTCAGAGACCCCACAAACTTAGGCAGAAGTGCCTTGTCCGTTATTAAAGGGAAATCAGGCCAATACATCTCTATAATATTGTGATAAGAAATTGATGAAAGAGAGAATAGAGAGAGAATATATCTTCCTGATAATGAAAGTATATCACGTTTAGGAGAACGGAAATAATCGTCAGATGTGTTGGATCTATTGACTTTCTAGTATGGCTGTGACCCAGGGGATCGTCCGCTATCATTATCTGTTCGTGTAGTATGCATAGTATTGGATTTTTCAATCCAACCTTGCAATGCCGGACTCACATATTAGTAAAATAATTATAAAATATTTATGAAGGATCCGTGTCAGTTGTTGTAGAAATACGTGGTGGTGTAGTCGTAATTGGTCATATAGTCATAGTGTATCGCATGATCCCATCTTTCTTATTGTGTAACTTAAAATCAGTTTACACCAGGGGTAAAACTTGTCTAATTATAAGACAAGACTGGGATAATGTTCATTAGTCCCCTCAAAATTGGGGCTACCTCTAGCCTTCTGGTCCTTTGGGCCTCGAAGTGAGAATCCCTTATATACTATAGGATGATTGTGTATCGTATCCCTGGTAGTTTAATGGAGAGATCCGATAATGTTGTTTTTCTTTTTGGATCTCAGAATTTGATGTTCGAGCCTGTGTGTTACTAAGATAATGGACATAGTTGACCTAATTAGGTGACACCGTGGAAGGGGAGCATTAATAATTGTCGAGGAAGAGGACAATTTACATAGGGTTAGGGGTAGTAGCCTATGGATTTGTGCAAATCTGTTTATAGACTTAGGGTTAGGGGTAGTTACATATGGACATATGCAAATCTGTTTTTCGAAGCCACTAATTTTAGTGTGTTTAATACCCACTATGATGAATGTAAGTTGGTGCAGTTGAAGCTCAATCTGGGCTATCAGTGTCAAGCTATAACATATCGGAGCCGGGACACCGAGATGGAGATGTTTTTCGGATTTGGCAGGATATATCAGCCTTTAATTCCATTTTTGATGGTTAGACTCATCAGGTGGTCCAGTCTTTGGATGATACAGTGAATCTGGAAGGATATGAGAATGGTAGACTTCGTTCATAACTTTTTGCATCTTTGGTATTTTTTAATTTACAGGGAAGACAAGTACATGTGTAAGGTTTCGTTGCCATCCTCATATTTTAAGGCCGCTCATCAGTTGTGGCTATCCACTTATGGGTATCAGCTGATATTGAGTAGGTGGGAAAGGTCCTCCTTGTTATTTAATCCTTTTGGAAAAAGGCAGTCGAGGTCGAAAATCCATTTTGATTCCGTGAAACGTATTTTGTTTATATAGTCTCCGCCTCTCCAATCTTTTGTTACTTTCTCTATACCCATAAATGATAGGTCTTTTGTGTTTCCTTGATGTTTAGTTGAAAAATGGCGATAGAGTGCTGTATCCATATTTAGTTTTTCAATGCAAAGTAAATGCTCCCGGATTCTATCCCTTAGGGTTCGAGAGGTCTGGCCTACATACTGCAGTCCGCAGGTGCATTGTAGCAGATAGATCACTCCGCTATCCCGACATCTGATCAGGTTACGGATCTTGTATTTTTCTTTCGTCTGGTAACAACTGAAGGTTGAGGATTTGATGCCGTGCCCACACGCTTTGCATGATGGACAGGGAAAGAAACCGTTTATCTCTTTACCATAAACGTCCTTGACACCTAATGCCTTTTTCCTCTGTAAACTAGGAGCTAGTTTACTTTTTAAATTCTTCGTCTTCCTATAAATGAATCTTGGTTTAGAAGGGAGAATCTCGCCAATGATGTCATCATCCCTTAAAAGTGACCAATGTTTCTGAATTATCCTTTCGATAATTTTCTTATTCCCACTGTATTCGGTGATCATATTGATGTTGAGAGTCTCATCTCCTGGTGGTTTCTCTTTTCTTTTGTATGTCATTAACTTAGTTCTTTCAATGTGGCTGATTTCCTGCACTTTCTGTTCCAAATCGATCTCATTATAACCTCGCTCTAGGAATTTGTTCTTTATGAGTTCCGCCTGTTGTTCCCATTTTTCATCAGTTGAGCAATTTTTCCTTATTCGTAATAGTTGTCCGGTCGGTATGTTATCTTTCCAGGACTTGTGGTGGCAGCTCATTCTGTGAATGAAGTTGTTGCTATCCACTTTCTTAAAGAATGTCGAAGTTTCTATTTTGTTTTGGACAATCTCAATCTTGAGGTCCAGAAAGATCAGATCGCTCCTACTACAGCTGTACGTGAATTTCAGATTTTCAGTACTTTTATTCATTACTTCAAAGGTGTAGTCCAAGTCTTCTTGTGTCCCCTTCCATATAATGATGATGTCATCTATGTATCGGCGATAGAGGACCAGGTCCGCACTCGCTGGGCATGACTCCCAGAAGATGTGCTCCCACTTTCCCATATACAGGTTCGCGTAGCTTGGTGCGAACCTGGTCCCCATCGCCGTACCGCATATCTGTCGGTAATACTTCCCTTCATTGCAGAAGTAGTTATGGCTCAGAATATATCGAATTCCCTCCAGAATAAACTCCTTTTGTTCTACTTGGAGATCCTCATCTCTATCTAAGAAGAATTCAACCGCTTCCAGACCCTCTTTGTGAGGGATGCACGTGTAAAGGGACGTGACGTCACAGGCAGCCAGAATGTATCCATCTTCCCAGGTTATTCAATCTAGGAGGTTGAGTACCTGTGTCGAGTCTTTCAGGTAGGAAGGTAATTGCCTCACATATTTTTGGAGGTTTAGATCAATATATTCGGATAGATTTGAGCTCAGGGATCCAATGCCTGAGATGATGGGTCTCCCTGGCGGTTTCTCCAGCGTTTTATGGATCTTCGGTAGATGATAGATGATGGGGGTTCTTGGATGGCTGATATTGATGTACTCGTATTCTTTACTGTTAAGTGACGATTAAACCTGCCGATAAGGGAGGGGGGATTGTCATCATGGATAAAGTGAACTATGACCTGGAAACCGCACTGATCCTAGGAGACAATGATACCTACATGAGACTGCCAGGAAATCCAGAAATTGCATATAAAAAGGATCTGTTGAGGATTTTGGACCAAGCCAAGGAACTAGGGATACTTAACAGTAAAGAATACGAGTACATCAATATCAGCCATCCAAGAACCCCCATCATCTATCATCTACCGAAGATCCATAAAACGCTGGAGAAACCGCCAGGGAGACCCATCATCTCAGGCATTGGATCCCTGAGCTCAAATCTATCCGAATATATTGATCTAAACCTCCAAAAATATGTGAGGCAATTACCTTCCTACCTGAAAGACTCGACACAGGTACTCAACCTCCTAGATGGAATAACCTGGGAAGATGGATACATTCTGGCTACCTGTGACGTCACGTCCCTTTACACGTGCATCCCTCACGAAGAGGGTCTGGAAGCGGTTGAATTCTTCTTAGATAGAGATGAGGATCTCCAAGTAGAACAAAAGGAGTTTATTCTGGAGGGAATTCGATATATTCTGAGCCATAACTACTTCTGCAATGAAGGGAAGTATTACCGACAGATATGCGGTACGGCGATGGGGACCAGGTTCGCACCAAGCTACGTGAACCTGTATATGGGAAAGTGGGAGCACATCTTCTGGGAGTCATGCCCAGCGAGTGCGGACCTGGTCCTCTATCGCCGATACATAGATGACATCATCATTATATGGAAGGGGACACAAGAAGACTTGGACTACACCTTTGAAGTAATGAATAAAAGTACTGAAAATCTGAAATTCACGTACAGCTGTAGTAGGAGCGATCTGATCTTTCTGGACCTCAAGATTGAGATTGTCCAAAACAAAATAGAAACTTCGACATTCTTTAAGAAAGTGGATAGCAACAACTTCATTCACAGAATGAGCTGCCACCACAAGTCCTGGAAAGATAACATACTGACCGGACAACTATTACGAATAAGGAAAAATTGCTCAACTGATGAAAAATGGGAACAACAGGCGGAACTCATAAAGAACAAATTCCTAGAGCGAGGTTATAATGAGATCGATTTGGAACAGAAAGTGCAGGAAATCAGCCACATTGAAAGAACTAAGTTAATGACATACAAAAGAAAAGAGAAACCACCAGGAGATGAGACTCTCAACATCAATATGATCACCGAATACAGTGGGAATAAGAAAATTATCGAAAGGATAATTCAGAAACATTGGTCACTTTTAAGGGATGATGACATCATTGGCGAGATTCTCCCTTCTAAACCAAGATTCATTTATAGGAAGACGAAGAATTTAAAAAGTAAACTAGCTCCTAGTTTACAGAGGAAAAAGGCATTAGGTGTCAAGGACGTTTATGGTAAAGAGATAAACGGTTTCTTTCCCTGTCCATCATGCAAAGCGTGTGGGCACGGCATCAAATCCTCAACCTTCAGTTGTTACCAGACGAAAGAAAAATACAAGATCCGTAACCTGATCAGATGTCGGGATAGCGGAGTGATCTATCTGCTACAATGCACCTGCGGACTGCAGTATGTAGGCCAGACCTCTCGAACCCTAAGGGATAGAATCCGGGAGCATTTACTTTGCATTGAAAAACTAAATATGGATACAGCACTCTATCGCCATTTTTCAACTAAACATCAAGGAAACACAAAAGACCTATCATTTATGGGTATAGAGAAAGTAACAAAAGATTGGAGAGGCGGAGACTATATAAACAAAATACGTTTCACGGAATCAAAATGGATTTTCGACCTCGACTGCCTTTTTCCAAAAGGATTAAATAACAAGGAGGACCTTTCCCACCTACTCAATATCAGCTGATACCCATAAGTGGATAGCCACAACTGATGAGCGGCCTTAAAATATGAGGATGGCAACGAAACCTTACACATGTACTTGTCTTCCCTGTAAATTAAAAAATACCAAAGATGCAAAAAGTTATGAACGAAGTCTACCATTCTCATATCCTTCCAGATTCACTGTATCATCCAAAGACTGGACCACCTGATGAGTCTAACCATCAAAAATGGAATTAAAGGCTGATATATCCTGCCAAATCCGAAAAACATCTCCATCTCGGTATCCCAGCTCCGATATGTTATAGCTTGACACTGATAGCCCAGATTGAGCTTCAACTGCACCAACTTACATTCATCATAGTGGGTATTAAACACACTAAAATTAGTGGCTTCGAAAAACAGATTTGCATATGTCCATATGTAACTACCCCTAACCCTAAGTCTATAAACAGATTTGCACAAATCCATAGGCTACTACCCCTAACCCTATGTAAATTGTCCTCTTCCTCGACAATTATTAATGCTCCCCTTCCACGGTGTCACCTAATTAGGTCAACTATGTCCATTATCTTAGTAACACACAGGCTCGAACATCAAATTCTGAGATCCAAAAAGAAAAACAACATTATCGGATCTCTCCACTAAACTACCAGGGATACGATACACAATCATCCTATAGTATATAAGGGATTCTCACTTCGAGGCCCAAAGGACCAGAAGGCTAGAGGTAGCCCCAATTTTGAGGGGACTAATGAACATTATCCCAGTCTTGTCTTATAATTAGACAAGTTTTACCCCTGGTGTAAACTGATTTTAAGTTACACAATAAGAAAGATGGGATCATGCGATACACTATGACTATATGACCAATTACGACTACACCACCACGTATTTCTACAACAACTGACACGGATCCTTCATAAATATTTTATAATTATTTTACTAATATGTGAGTCCGGCATTGCAAGGTTGGATTGAAAAATCCAATACTATGCATACTACACGAACAGATAATGATAGCGGACGATCCCCTGGGTCACAGCCATACTAGAAAGTCAATAGATCCAACACATCTGACGATTATTTCCGTTCTCCTAAACGTGATATACTTTCATTATCAGGAAGATATATTCTCTCTCTATTCTCTCTTTCATCAATTTCTTATCACAATATTATAGAGATGTATTGGCCTGATTTCCCTTTAATAACGGACAAGGCACTTCTGCCTAAGTTTGTGGGGTCTCTGAGAACAAATAAGTCCTAAATTAAGTGACTCGATTGTTTTAGGATAATATAGGCTTAGTGCAACATGTGAGATGTAGCCCTAATCTCTCTATTGGTAATATAAGGCAACTATTTGACTTTTTGATTTTTCAACTTCTTGATTCTTCAAATATAATATACGGACCGAATTCCTTTACTTGTTATAACTAGATTAGACAAGACATACCATCGTATATTAGGAATGAGGAAGGATTGCATATACCAAGTTGGTATCACACAGGAATCCCCTCTACTATTTCTACAAATAACACATCGCCTGCACACACCGTATCTTACAGGAATATGTAAATATGGTCACCACCACTAAGGTGTATTTTATCGCTATTATGTTGATAGATTATATAGGTCTTTGCATAATCAAGTTTACCCTAGCGAATCACAGTAAGGATTTAACCCCCCGCTTGTTATATAACAAGGATCCTCTAACGAGACTGCAATGAATAATATTAGGGCTACGAGTGACGTCATGACCAATCGGAGAAGCAGAATGTGATCGTAAGGAATATTTATATAAACATCACAAAATTTCATAATAAATAACCCATTTTGGTACCATTGGTAATAACTAAACATTGGGAAGCACAAATTAGGTGCACCTGATAATAGATATAATCATTAGAATACACTGTAAAACCATAACAGTTTTACGCCAACCGGAAGTGACGTCACTGCCCGAACGGAGGTTAAGCTGTACATAGTCGGCATAAACTACCCAATAACGGATTATTTTTAATATTGGGAGAACATGATAGAAAAGGCTTTGAGAGTAATGTAAAAGAGATCGCCATTTAGATAGTTTAGCATCTCAATCAGATATTTTAATACAATACATAACCGGAAGTGATGAGTAAAACCTACATCCGGGTTCTGATAGCCTGAATGCTATAAAAGACCACCAGTTAGCATAGAAAACCAGTCTTGAAAAAGGCCTATATGAGGCCGAAACGCGTAGACCAGTACTGGTGAGTTTGATTTCGATCTTAGCTGATTGTCATTTATTTTTCTGCACATTGCTGTCTTTTGCTTTTTCCACAGGTTTGTTTTTGCCAAGCATTTTTAAATTTGATATTTTGGATATCTGATTTTTTGTTTTTTTGCACTTGGGTTTGAGACCGTGGTCTCAATTGCATATCATGCTGCAATAAGAGTTCTTCATTTTGTTTTTCACTTGGATACAACACTACAATCGATGTTTTGACACTGAATTGTTTTTTCACTTTGCTGACAGACTAACATTAACTGTTTATTTTGAGGAACTATATTAATTTACCTTCAACACCTGAAAGTTTCTTCACATCCATTTTCTTCTCTTTTTTCTACTTATCCTCACATCTGGGCTTTTTTTCGATTTTTTCATTTTTTTCATTTTTTCATTTTTTTCGATTTGATAGGAGCACCGGAATTCACAAATATCAACATTTTTTTGAATAATTTTTGTTTTTTTGGACACTTTTGGATTGTTTAAATATCATCTATCACTATCTGTTTTTGGTGTCACGTTTGGATATCATTTGTGGTCTTATTATACCCCCTTGGATCAGACCATTCCACCTGATTGTTTTTCTATATAAGGACTGCATTAGCCAGTGCTTAAATTTGCACCAACAACATTCGCTCCTATTGCATTTAACTATGTTTTTATGTTGATTGTTTTATGTTGAACACTTTTCGCTGTACCATGGATCCATGAGATTATATATGCCTACATTGTATTTTTTTATATTGTATTTTTTATATTATTATTTTTAATAAATTTCTGTATTTTAAACTATTGTAATACACCTAGCCTCCGTTAGTTGGCGCCCGGGACCCCTCCCACACTTGCAGTTTTTTTAGGTGCTAGCTAGGTATCACCTCTCCCAGGCCAATAGGTGTTTGCTGGCGCTTTGAGTATACCCATCACGCAGTACCTCTATCCACCTAGCACTACTCTAGCAGCCAGTCTATCCTTAGATATCTCCAATATGGAGTCTCTTGCTACATTACGGCAGGATATTCTTATAGACATAAATAAACACACTAGACCTACTAACACTGAAATAGTAGAAGATGACACTGTAGATATACAGTTCATATTCAGAGATCTGGAGAAACTCCTCACCTCTGAGGTAAAATACAAAGCTGAAATTGTCTTTCTTAAAAAATGTCTTGAATTAGACATTATCCCGAAAGGGCTCATAACCCATAAGGAATGTGCTTTCCCTTTATCCGATTCCATCTCAGACAGATGGAAAAGGGTTCTAATCAACACATCAAGACAACTCATTAAATTAATTATCGAGTACAGGGAAGCTTTAGCACATGATGTAGATTCTAGAATCAGAGAAAATGAAGAGATCTTAGTGAATCTAGAACACTCAGGACAAGAGTCAAAGGATATATCAGAGAGAAAAGACAATTTATTCAAAAAGGTTAAGAAAGTGAGGGAAGAGATAACTCAAAAGAAGACTAAGAAACTCATGAGAGAAATAGAGAATAAAGAGTCTATGGTCGAAGAACTTAAAAATGATGAAACTAGGACCAATGAGGGATCAAATATAGGAGAAAATAGGACTATTGTATCAGATAGAGGCCAACACATCAGGTCTAATCATCATCAAAAAATACATTACACCTCAGATAAATCTAGGGATAATGCATATAGATACGACTACCATACCACACAGAAATCTAATCAACATAGAGGCCCATGGAGAAATCATTATCGACCAAATTATTATCGACCTAATTACCATGCACGAGCCCCATACAGACATAACAGAATCCCCCATGTAGATAGGGGATATGGGTATCAGGGCGATCAGTACTATGATAATTATAGAACTAGCGATAGGACTATGGACTCAAGAGGGACATATTCACCATATAGGAGGAGAGAGACTAGGGAAGATGGATGGGATAACTACCACAATAGAACCCCATATAGTAGGGGTGATTTTAGAAATGGTTTAAGAGGAAATCATGAGAGAAGAGAATACCAACAGAGACACCGTGTTAAGGAACGACCATATCAGTACAGCTATGACAGGTTCGAGTCGAGATATGGAGATGAGAGTGATTTGCCTTACCATGACAAACAGATGAGGAGAAACGATATGTTCCGGACCCCAGGAGAAGATTTCAGGACACATCGTAGGAGAGAAGTCCATACTCCTCCAAGAAAGGACCAGACTACTGAACATGGAATTGATAAGCGGCTCGCACAACAAGGGGCCAGACAGAGGGAACCAAGAGAAGAACCCCAAAACACAATGAACAACTTCAGAACTGGATCACCTTCTTCTTCTTTTTTAGAGGTGGATCACACACACAACAGGGAGAAAGAGAGGATACCAAGACCCCAGAGAGAAGCAAGAACAGAAAGAACAACAACATAAAGAAGAGAACCCATCGGGGAAAAAGAGGAGGAGCCAAAGTTAATAAAACTAAGAGTATAGATCCCGTTCAGGTATCAGAAAAGGAACCAGAAGGTATCTTTAACTTGAGCTCCCATGTCCTCTCCAAAGAAGAGACCTCCGTTCTGAAGTACGGCCTCTCCTTTGCCCCCACGAGAAGCCTCAACAAATTCCAGACGTTCGTTAACGTTAAAGAGTTCGTGAGGAAATTGACTCTGAAAAGATTTTTTGCGAAATCAGCCCTAGAAAGAGCGGTCTATAAGCCAGATGATGCCAATGATGGTTATCAACACACAAATCTGAGACCTAAGTCAACCTTTTACCCTACTAATAGTAAGGGTACAGCCATAGAGTCATTTGAGACAGTAGTATGTAAGGAGATTAGAGAGATACAGTCCAACCAATTGAAGATCAAAAGACAGAATCTCTCCAACAAACAGATAAGAACCATCAGGAATTTGGAGAACAACCACAACGTGACGATTAAACCTGCCGATAAGGGAGGGGGGATTGTCATCATGGATAAAGTGAACTATGACCTGGAAACCGCACGGATCCTAGGAGACAATGATACCTACATGAGACTGCCAGGAAATCCAGAAATCGCATATAAAAAGGATCTGTTGAGGATTTTGGACCAAGCCAAGGAACTAGGGATACTTAACAGTAAAGAATACGAGTACATCAATACATCAATATCAGCCATCCAAGAACCCCCATCATCTATCATCTACCGAAGATCCATAAAACGCTGGAGAAACCGCCAGGGAGACCCATCATCTCAGGCATTGGATCCCTGAGCTCAAATCTATCCGAATATATTGATCTAAACCTCCAAAAATATGTGAGGCAATTACCTTCCTACCTGAAAGACTCGACACAGGTACTCAACCTCCTAGATGGAATAACCTGGGAAGATGGATACATTCTGGCTACCTGTGACGTCACGTCCCTTTACACGTGCATCCCTCACGAAGAGGGTCTGGAAGCGGTTGAATTCTTCTTAGATAGAGATGAGGATCTCCAAGTAGAACAAAAGGAGTTTATTCTGGAGGGAATTCGATATATTCTGAGCCATAACTACTTCTGCAATGAAGGGAAGTATTACCGACAGATATGCGGTACGGCGATGGGGACCAGGTTCGCACCAAGCTACGCAAACCTGTATATGGGAAAGTGGGAGCACATCTTCTGGGAGTCATGCCCAGCGAGTGCGGACCTGGTCCTCTATCGCCGATACATAGATGACATCATCATTATATGGAAGGGGACACAAGAAGACTTGGACTACACCTTTGAAGTAATGAATAAAAGTACTGAAAATCTGAAATTCACGTACAGCTGTAGTAGGAGCGATCTGATCTTTCTGGACCTCAAGATTGAGATTGTCCAAAACAAAATAGAAACTTCGACATTCTTTAAGAAAGTGGATAGCAACAACTTAATTCACAGAATGAGCTGCCACCACAAGTCCTGGAAAGATAACATACCGACCGGACAACTATTACGAATAAGGAAAAATTGCTCAACTGATGAAAAATGGGAACAACAGGCGGAACTCATAAAGAACAAATTCCTAGAGCGAGGTTATAATGAGATCGATTTGGAACAGAAAGTGCAGGAAATCAGCCACATTGAAAGAACTAAGTTAATGACATACAAAAGAAAAGAGAAACCACCAGGAGATGAGACTCTCAACACCAATATGATCACCGAATACAGTGGGAATAAGAAAATTATCGAAAGGATAATTCAGAAACACTGGTCACTTTTAAGGGATGATGACATCATTGGCGAGATTCTCCCTTCTAAACCAAGATTCATTTATAGGAAGACGAAGAATTTAAAAAGTAAACTAGCTCCTAGTTTACAGAGGAAAAAGGCATTAGGTGTCAAGGACGTTTATGGTAAAGAGATAAACGGTTTCTTTCCCTGTCCATCATGCAAAGCGTGTGGGCACGGCATCAAATCCTCAACCTTCAGTTGTTACCAGACGAAAGAAAAATACAAGATCCGTAACCTGATCAGATGTCGGGATAGCGGAGTGATCTATCTGCTACAATGCACCTGCGGACTGCAGTATGTAGGCCAGACCTCTCGAACCCTAAGGGATAGAATCCGGGAGCATTTACTTTGCATTGAAAAACTAAATATGGATACAGCACTCTATCGCCATTTTTCAACTAAACATCAAGGAAACACAAAAGACCTATCATTTATGGGTATAGAGAAAGTAACAAAAGATTGGAGAGGCGGAGACTATATAAACAAAATACGTTTCACGGAATCAAAATGGATTTTCGACCTCGACTGCCTTTTTCCAAAAGGATTAAATAACAAGGAGGACCTTTCCCACCTACTCAATATCAGCTGATACCCATAAGTGGATAGCCACAACTGATGAGCGGCCTTAAAATATGAGGATGGCAACGAAACCTTACACATGTACTTGTCTTCCCTGTAAATTAAAAAATACCAAAGATGCAAAAAGTTATGAACGAAGTCTACCATTCTCATATCCTTCCAGATTCACTGTATCATCCAAAGACTGGACCACCTGATGAGTCTAACCATCAAAAATGGAATTAAAGGCTGATATATCCTGCCAAATCCGAAAAACATCTCCATCTCGGTATCCCGGCTCCGATATATTATAGCTTGACACTGATAGCCCAGATTGAGCTTCAACTGCACCAACTTACATTCATCATAGTGGGTATTAAACACACTAAAATTAGTGGCTTCGAAAAACAGATTTGCATATGTCCATATGTAACTACCCCTAACCCTAAGTCTATAAACAGATTTGCACAAATCCATAGGCTACTACCCCTAACCCTATGTAAATTGTCCTCTTCCTCGACAATTATTAATGCTCCCCTTCCACGGTGTCACCTAATTAGGTCAACTATGTCCATTATCTTAGTAACACACAGGCTCGAACATCAAATTCTGAGATCCAAAAAGAAAAACAACATTATCGGATCTCTCCACTAAACTACCAGGGATACGATACACAATCATCCTATAGTATATAAGGGATTCTCACTTCGAGGCCCAAAGGACCAGAAGGCTAGAGGTAGCCCCAATTTTGAGGGGACTAATGAACATTATCCCAGTCTTGTCTTATAATTAGACAAGTTTTACCCCTGGTGTAAACTGATTTTAAGTTACACAATAAGAAAGATGGGATCATGCGATACACTATGACTATATGACCAATTACGACTACACCACCACGTATTTCTACAACAACTGACACGGATCCTTCATAAATATTTTATAATTATTTTACTAATATGTGAGTCCGGCATTGCAAGGTTGGATTGAAAAATCCAATACTATGCATACTACACGAACAGATAATGATAGCGGACGATCCCCTGGGTCACAGCCATACTAGAAAGTCAATAGATCCAACACATCTGACGATTATTTCCGTTCTCCTAAACGTGATATACTTTCATTATCAGGAAGATATATTCTCTCTCTATTCTCTCTTTCATCAATTTCTTATCACAATATTATAGAGATGTATTGGCCTGATTTCCCTTTAATAACGGACAAGGCACTTCTGCCTAAGTTTGTGGGGTCTCTGAGAACAAATAAGTCCTAAATTAAGTGACTCGATTGTTTTAGGATAATAGCTGATTGTCATTTATTTTTCTGCACATTGCTGTCTTTTGCTTTTTCCACAGGTTTGTTTTTGCCAAGCATTTTTAAATTTGATATTTTGGATATCTGATTTTTTGTTTTTTTGCACTTGGGTTTGAGACCGTGGTCTCAATTGCATATCATGCTGCAATAAGAGTTCTTCATTTTGTTTTTCACTTGGATACAACACTACAATCGATGTTTTGACACTGAATTGTTTTTTCACTTTGCTGACAGACTAACATTAACTGTTTATTTTGAGGAACTATATTAATTTACCTTCAACACCTGAAAGTTTCTTCACATCCATTTTCTTCTCTTTTTTCTACTTATCCTCACATCTGGGCTTTTTTTCGATTTTTTCATTTTTTTCATTTTTTCATTTTTTTCGATTTGATAGGAGCACCGGAATTCACAAATATCAACATTTTTTTGAATAATTTTTGTTTTTTTTGGACACTTTTGGATTGTTTAAATATCATCTATCACTATCTGTTTTTGGTGTCACGTTTGGATATCATTTGTGGTCTTATTATACCCCCTTGGATCAGACCATTCCACCTGATTGTTTTTCTATATAAGGACTGCATTAGCCAGTGCTTAAATTTGCACCAACAACATTCGCTCCTATTGCATTTAACTATGTTTTTATGTTGATTGTTTTATGTTGAACACTTTTCGCTGTACCATGGATCCATGAGATTATATATGCCTACATTGTATTTTTTTATATTGTATTTTTTATATTATTATTTTTAATAAATTTCTGTATTTTAAACTATTGTAATACACCTAGCCTCCGTTAGTTGGCGCCCGGGACCCCTCCCACACTTGCAGTTTTTTTAGGTGCTAGCTAGGTATCACCTCTCCCAGGCCAATAGGTGTTTGCTGGCGCTTTGAGTATACCCATCACGCACTGCCTCACTATCCTCTGAGCTCAACGCACGTCAAATATCCTGTATTTTCTGGATTTATTCTAATAAAGCGACTGAGAAATAATGATATATGGTCATTATACCATTGCTAAAATAACAAAACTAATGGTGGCCTAAGACTTTTGCACAGTATTGCGTGTATGTATATATACATATATATATATATAAAAACCTAAACCTCAAAGTCAGGAAGTATCTTATAAATAGGTTAACCACTATAATCAAATGAGATTAATAATACTAAAAAAATAAATAAAAAAAAACCAACAAACCTGATGGGAACATGAATGGAAAATGTGTCATTAGAAGAAATGTAATTATAATAAAATGCTTTAGTAAGATATGCTGTAATTATAAGCAATAAGATGAAATAATCAAACTAAGTAAACAAATTCAATTAAACTGTTTTGAATGTGAATTAACAAAAATGATAAAAGGAAAAAGTCACTGCAATGATTAAAATGACTAAAAATAGAGTGAATAAAATAATTGTTTAAAATGTGTGAGAGAGAAGCAAAAAAAAGTCTTAACAGAAAGTACAAAAACATTTATTTTTTTTCAAAAGATTCTGACAAACTACTTCCAATTAAGAAGTTGCTTACTGTGGAATGTAATCTAAATATACAGTATATTAATTAAATCAGGATTTAAACAAAAGCTAAATGGAATTAAAGTTTCACCTACACGTTGCTGTGTAGTTTATTGTGGTGCTGTATGAAACTGTAACTTTATACAGGTTTCAGTAACATAATGGTGACAAACTGCCCAATAAGTCAGTCCTCCTATATACATATGCACATATATACACTTACAGTGTACACACAAACACACACATTTTACAAATACATATGCACACACGCATACATAGACACATACACACACACAAGCATACACATACATACAAATATACAAACACATACAAACATACAGAGTTATGAAAATTGTGTCATACATAATTGTACACTGACACAATTTTCATAACTCTGGCTCTGTACGCCACCAAAATGGATTTGAAATGAAACAACTGAGATGCAATTGAAGTGCAGACTTTGATCTTTAATTCAAGGGGTTGAACAGAAATATTGCATGAAACATTTAGGAATTGCAACCATTTTCATAAACAGTCCCCTTATTTCAGGGGCTCAAATGTAATTGGACAAATTAACACAATCATAAATAAAATATTCATTTTTAATACTTTGTCGAGAATCCTTTGCACCGAATGACTTGAAGTCAGGAACGCATGGACATCACCAGACTCTATGTTTCCTTCTTTCTGATGCTTTGCCAGGCCTTTACTGTAGCTGCCATCAGTTGTTTAGTTGTGGGTCTTTCTGCCTTAGGTTTTGTCTGCAGCAAGTGAAATGCATGTTCGATTGGGTTGAGATCAGGTGACTGACTTGGCCACTTCTTTGCCTTAAAAAACTCTTGGGTTGCTTTAGCAGTATGCTTTGGGTCATTGCCCATCTATAAAGTGAAGCGCTGTCCAATCAACTTCACTGAATTTGGCTGAATCTGAGCAGACAAAATATCCCTATACACTTCTACTGTCACATCATCAATAAACACTAGTGATCCAGTGCCATTGAAAACCATGCCATCACACTGCTTCCATCATGTTTTACAGATGATCTGGTATGCTTCTCTATACTTTTTTCTTCCCATCATTCTGGTAAAGGTTGATCTTAGTTTCATCTGTCCAAAAATTGCTGTTCCAGATCTGGGCTGGCTTTTAAAGATATTTTTTTGGCAAAGTCTAATCTGGTCTTTCTATTGTTGAGGCTTATGAATGGTTTGCACCTTGTGGGGAAACCTCTGCATTTGCTCTTGTGAAGTCTTCTCTTTATGGTAGACTTGGATAATGATATGCCTACCTCCTGCAGAGTGTTATTCACTTATTTGGATGTTGTCAAGGTTTTTTTTCTTTCCCATGGAAAGGATCCTATGATCATCCACCACTGTTGTATTCCATGGACATCAAGGCCTTTTTGTGTTGCAGAGCTCACCAGTGGGTTCTTTTTTTTTCTCAGAATGTACCAAACTGTTGATTTGGCCACTCCTAATGTTCCTGCTATCTCTCTGATGGATATCTTCTTTTTTTGTAGCCTAAGGATGGCCTGTTTCACTTGCATTGAGAGCTCCTTTGAATGCATGTTGTGGGTTCACAGCAACAGCTTCCAAATGCAAATGCCACTTTTGGAATCAACTCCATACATTTTATGTGCTTAAATGATGATGAAATAATGAAGGAATAGCCCACACCAGTCCATGAAACAGCTTTTGAATCAATTGTCCAATTACTTTTGGTCAATTGAAAAAAGGGGGACTACATATTAAAGAACTGAGAGACTGCACTTTAAGCCCCTATTTATTATTTTACTGTAACTTGAATTGATATTGGTAAACAGATTAAATAACAATCCTTGTGTCAGTGTCAAATTATTTACAGACCTAACTGTACATACAGATACAAACGTACACATACACACATATACATTGTAAACAATGTGTATTGGAGCAAGTAAATCTTTCTTAAATCCATTACCTGAGTTGAACTTTAAGTCCAAATGCTACGCACCAAGATTTAATCAAATGTAAAAAATATTAATAATAATTACTAATAATTATTATAGCTACTGTAAACAATACATATATATTCTATGATTTTTTTTAGAATATTTTAGTACATCTATAATAAATATTTATATAAATTAATAACATTTTTCAATATTTTATATTTAATAAATACATAATGCACCTTAATTTGACTCGTTGGGTTAGCGCACATGAAGAATTAGTGTACTCCTGTCAGACTTATGTGTGCAAACCCGACAGGAGTACACTAATTCTTCATGTGCACCGTTAATAATTAATGTAAACCCGGCGATAGCAGGCAAAAAGTGAGCGTAGTGCAAAATTGAGCTCCATACCGCACTCCAATACTAGCGCTTCGGTGAGTGGCGGTAAACTAGTTTTACATTCTCGTGTACGATTTCCCCATAGACATCAATGGGGAGAGCCGGCTGAAAAAAAGTCTAACACCTGCAATAAAGGAGCATAAAGCTCCGTAACGCAGCCCCATTGATTTCTATGGGGAAAGACAATTTATGTTTACACCTAACACCCTAACATAAATCCAGAGTCTAAACACCCCTAATCTTACACTTATTAACCCCCAATCTTCCACCCCCGACATCGCCGACACCTACATTATACTTATTAACCCCTAATCTGCCGCCCCCGACACCTACATTATACTTATTAACCCCTAATCTGCCACCCCTGACATCGCCGACACCTACATTATTCTTATTAACCCCTAATCTGCTGCCCCCAACATCGCCGCCACGTAACACCAACAGCCAATAGAATGCAAGCTCAATCCTATTGGCTGATTGGATTGGATTTTTCAACCTTAATTCCGATTGGCTGATAGAAATCTATCAGCTAATCGGAATCTAAGGGACGCCATCTTGGATGATGTCATTTAAAGGGAAACCTCATTCGGAAGAAGACATTGATTGAAGAGGATGCTCCCTGCTGGATGTCTTGAAGATGGACCTGCTCCGCACCGGATGGATGAAGATAGAAGATGCTGTCTGGATGAAGACTTCTGCCCAGTTGAATGAAGACTTCTGCCGCTTCATTGAGGACTTCTGCCGGCTTCGTTGAGGATGAATGTCGGGTCTTCAAAAACTGTAAGTGGATCTTCCGGGGTTAGTGTTAGGCTTTTTTAAGGGTTTATTGGGTGGGTTTTATTTTTAGATTAGGGGTTTGGGCACCTGAAAAATAGCTAAATGCCCTTTTAAGGGCAATGCCCATCCAAATGCCCTTTTCAGGGCAATAGGGAGCTTAGGTTTTTTTAGTTAGGATTTTATTTGGGGGGTTGGTTGTGTGGGTGGTGGGTTTTACTGTTGGGGTGTTGTTTGTATTTTTTTTTTACAGGTAATAATGCCACGCAAAAGGCCCTTTTAAGGGCTATTGGTAGTTTAGTTTAGGCTAGGGTTTTTTTTTATTTTGGCGGGGCTTTTTTTTATTTTGATAGGGCTATTAGATTAGGTGTAATTAGTTTAAATATCTGATGATTTATTTTTTTATTTTGTGTAATTTAGTGTTTGCTTTTTTTGTAATTTAGTTAATTGTATTTAATTAATGTAATTTATTTAATTGCAGTGTAAGGTTAGGTGTTAGTGTAACTCAGGTTAGGTTTATTTTACAGGTAAATTTGTATTTATTTTGGCTAGGTAGCTAGTAAATAGTTAATAAATATTAACTAACTATTCTACCTAGTTAAAATAAATACAAACTTTTTGTTTTTTTTGTTTTGTCCCTTCAACCTTTCCCCCTCCCAGCCATGATATGACTCCCTTACCTTCTTCCCTACCCCTCCTTTTACCTATCAAGTTCTTGACCAGTTGAGGTGGGCCGGCTAACTTGGTCCATTCCGAAGTTTCTGACATACGGATACAGTTTTTAATCCAAGTTTCTTGCGTTAAGTATTAAATTTACTTGTTTTATTATTTGAGATTCCTACTGAACCAAATGCTGCTCTATGACCAGAGTCCACACGTGTGTATGGTGGTTAATATACAAGTGGATATTTCTTATTTTTGTGACATATTTGGATGTAAAATGTGAAATTTTTGTAATGTTCTTTTGGTTTCTTTGTAACATTTTACAATTGTATGCTACTATCAATCTCAATAAAAGTTTATTAAAAAAAAAAAAAAAATAATAAATACAAACTTGCCTGTGAAATAAAAATAAAACCTAAGCTAGCTACAATGTAACTATTAGTTATATTGTAGCTAGCTTAGGGTTTATTTTACAGGTAAGTATTTAGTTTTTAATAGGAATTATTAAAGTAATGATAGTAGGTTTTATTTAGATTTATTTTAATTATATTTAAGTTAGGGGGTGTTAGGGTTAGGGTTAGACTTAGGTTTAGGGGTTAATAAATTTAGTATAGTGGCGGCGACGTTGTGGGCGGAAGATTAAGGGTTAATAAATGTAGGTACGTGGCAGCGATGTTAGGAGCGGCAGATTAGGGGTTAATAATATTTAACTAGTGTTTGTAATGCAGGAGTGCGACAGTTTAGGGGTTAATATGTTTATTATAGTGTTGGCAATGTCAGGAGCGGCAGATTAGGGGTTAATAATTTTATTTTAGTGTTTTCGATGCGGGAGGGCCTCGGTTTAGGGGTTAATAGGAAGTTTATCGGTGTTATTGTACTTTTTAGCACTTTAGTTATGAGTTTTATGTTACGGCTTTGTAGCGTAAAACCCATAACTACTGACTTTCAGTTTACGGTATGGATCTTGGCGGTATAGGGTGTACCGCTCACTTTTTGGCCTCCCAGGCAAATTCATAATACCGGCGCAAAGGATGTCCCATTGAAAAAGGACTTTCTGAAAGCTGCGGTAATTACGTTGCGTTATGGCAAAAAAAAGTGTGTTGTACACCTATACCCGCAAAACTCGTAATACTAGCGGTAGTGAAAAAGAGCTTTAACGCTGCTTTTTCACTCATACCGCAAAACTCGTAATCTAGCCGAATGTTTTTTCAATATTTTATATTTAATATTTACATAATGCACCTTAAGATAACTAATTCTTCATGTGAGCTAACTTTAGACTGTGTTAGACCTAAAAAAAATATTTTTAAAATATATAAAATAGATATATAAGTATAGGTATATATTGATATATGTAGAAATATTTTTTAAAACAAAAATAACATTTTCCTGTATGTGACGAACTTGGAATGTTAAATAATTGCAGTAAATACACAGTAAAACAAATTTTTAAATATTGTTTTTGAATTGTTATTTAGACACACACACACATATATACAGTATATAGTCCTTTATACCTTATAACTTTGAACCCTTATACATATTTTTTATTAACATTTATATGAATAAGTTTTATCAGATAGTTTTCATATAAGTGTAAACATATATTTTAATGTATTTATGTTGTGTTTGGTGCAACTTTATTTTATCGCTTTACACAAGGTCTTCAGTCATGCTAACCCAACGCGTGTTAAATTTGACTGCGCTCAAGCAACGCATTTACTTTCAAATTGTAATATGCACGCAATTTGACCCACCCGCAATATTTCAATATCGAGCGTACACTAACATTAGCGAATCACTTGTAATCTAGCCCTATATGTTTAATTTAAATTTATGTGGTACACATATAACCATTACACCATTATAACCATGATGGCTGTCACATGATGCAGTGGGATTAAAAAACAAAATTTATGTTTATCTGATAAATTTCTTACTTCATTCCAATTACTAGTGGGATATTCAACTCCTGCCAGCAGGAGGAGGCAAAGAGCACCACAGCAAAGCTGGTAAGTGTAACTTCCCTTACCCATAATCCCCAGTCATTCAGCCGAAGGAAAATAAAAAAAGAAGAAACACAAAAGGTATAGAGGTGCCTGAGGTTTACTCAAAAAAACTGCTGAATTATATTATAAAGAGGACGGGGTCATGGAATCTCCATGCCCGGAAAGAAAGGAATTTTTTTTTTTTTTTAATATTTTTATTAGGTTTCCAGAGTAAAGACATAAACAACAATAGCATTCGATAACCAGATACATAATTAAAACGTTACAGAATTCTTATGAAAATTACAGATGTACAGACCTTCGGAACAAGTTTTTTGTATTTAAATTACACAACATTTTAAAAACACAACTGCAGACTAGACATGACAATCTATAAAGGTAATATCTAATTCTGTCCCATTTTCTCATATATATCTATGTCAAGGTGTCTTAGTTTTGTGTAGTGAATCTCTATGCCACGTAAGTTTCCCACATTGACATTATCTGTGCGTACAGGTTTATATTTCTTAATTTCAAATAATGGTACTCTTCCAACCCTACCATATCGTTACATTTGTCTACCCATTGCACTATGTCAGGGATGTCCCTTGTCCTGCATTTCTGTACTAATAATGTTTTCATACTGTTACTTAGAATATTTAGCATTTTTTTTGTGCTGTCGTGAATTTTCTAGGAGAACAGAGGAATAACCATATCTTGGGGTCCAATGGAAGTGGCCTGCCTAATATCTTAGTTGATTCTACGACTATGCTTTCCCATATAGGGGCTATACCAGTGCATGTCCACCAAATGTGCGCCATCGTCCCTCTCTCTAGGCCGCACCTCCAGCATACATTACTTTGTGTGTGGAATAACTTATGTATTCTCACTGGGGTCATATACTACCTGTGTAGTATTTTAAAATTTAACTCGGTCACCTTGGCTGACACAGATGCTTTTGAGATATTGTGGAAAATACCCTTTGCCTCCCTCTATTTAATATCTATCCCTAAATCACTATTCCATCTCTTTATGTAGTAAGGAACATGTCCCGGTGGGGGAAGTTGTAATAGTTAAAGATAATGAGTGATTTATTGGTTTAGGAGCTATACACATATTCTCAAACTGAGTCATAAGTCTAATCAGATTTTTCCTATCACTATGCTTAAATATAAATGAGATGCACTGATGATGGAATAGCCAATCCTTAAATATCAACCTACCTCTTTCAATTAATTCCTCCCTTGAGTATAGTTTAGTTTCATTGCCCAGGTGGTACACCTGCAATGTTCGAATCTCCGCATCTAAAAGGCGGTATGGTAAGCGTGCTCCAGGAGCAAAATCCTCATTTTCAAATAGTGGTGTCAAGGGGGAATACTTAGAGGATATATGTATGAACTTTGATAAGATATTGTTCCACATTTTATAAGTTTCTGAGCATAGCAAGTTTAAGTGTTTGCCCCGTTTTATCCCTTTTAGGTTAGACCAGCATTGTGAACCCAAGTGACTACACTCTGATATTTCGTGTTCTATTTGTACCCAAGTCTTGTTATTGTATTTATGGAACTAGTCCAAAACTCTCTGTAAGAATATGACATATCTATATTTCTCCAACATTGGTGTGTCCGGTCCACGGCGTCATCCTTACTTGTGGGATATTCTCTTCCCCAACAGGAAATGGCAAAGAGTCCCAGCAAAGCTGGTCACATGATCCCTCCTAGGCTCCGCCCACCCCAGTCATTCTCTTTGCCGTTGCACAGGCAACATCTCCACGGAGATTGTTAAGAGTTTTTTGGTGTTTAAATGTAGTTTTATTCTTCTATCAAGTGTTTGTTATTTTAAAATAGTGCTGGTATGTACTATTTACTCTGAAACAGAAAAGGATGAAGATTTCTGTTTGTAAGAGGAAGATGATTTTAGCAGACAGTAACTAAAATCGATTGCTGTTTCCACACAGGACTGTTGAGATGAAGTAACTTCAGTTGGGGGAAACAGTTAGCAGTCTTTTCTGCTTAAGGTATGACTAGCCATATTTCTAACAAGACCATGTAATGCTGGAAGGCTGTCATTTCCCCTCATGGGGACCGGTAAGCCATTTTCTTAGTTAAACATAAAAGAATAAAGGGCTTCAAAAAGGGCTTAAAAACTGGTAGACATTTTTCTGGGCTAAAACAATTGCTTTACTAGGCATATTATGCAGATTCTAACTAATTATTGGTATTATAATCTTGGGGAACGTTTAGAAAAACGGCAGGCACTGTGTTGGACACCTTTTTCAGATGGGGGCCTTTCTAGTTATAGACAGAGCCTCATTCTGGGACTGTATAGGGGTTAAATGTAAAAACGGCTCCGGTTCCGTTAATTTAAGGGTTAAAGCTCTGAAATTTGGTGTGCAATACTTTTAATGCTTTAAGACACTGTGGTGAAATTTTAGTGAATTTTGAACAATTCCTTCATACATTTTCACATATTCAGTAATAAAGTGTTTTCAGTTTGAAATTTAAAGTGACAGTAACGGTTTTATTTTAAAACGTTTTTTGTGCTTTGTTGACAAGTTTAAGCCTGTTTAACATGTCTGTACCATCAGATAAGCTATGTTCTATATGTATGAAAGCCAATGTGTCTCCCCATTTAAATTTATGTGATAATTGTGCCATAGTGTCCAAACAAAGTAAGGACAGTAATGCAACAGATAATGATATTGCCCAAGATGATTCCTCAAATGAGGGGAGTAAACATGATACTACATCATCCCCTACTGTGTCTACACCAGTTATGCCCACACAGGAGGCCCCTAGTACATCTAGTGCGCCATTACTTATTACCATGCAACAATTAACGGCTGTAATGGATAACTCCATAGCAAATCTTTTATCCAAAATGCCTACTTATCAGAGAAAGCGCGATTGCTCTGTTTTAAACACTGAAGAGCAAGAGGACGCTGATGATAACTGTTCTGACATACCCTCACACCAATCTCAAGGGGCCATGAGGGAGGTTTTGTCTGATGGAGAAATTTCAGATTCAGGAAAAATTTCTCATCAAGCTGAACCTGATGTTGTGACATTTAAATTTAAATCAGAACATCTCCGCGCACTGCTTAAGGAGGTGTTATCTACTCTGGATGATTGTGACAATTTGGTCATTCCAGAGAAATTATGTAAGATGGACAAGTTCCTAGAGGTTCCGGTGCCCCCCGACGCTTTTCCTATACCCAAGCGGGTGGCGGACATAGTAAATAAAGAGTGGGAAAGGCCCGGCATACCTTTTGTTCCCCCCCTATATTTAAGAAATTATTTCCTATAGTCGACCCCAGAAAGGACTTATGGCAGACAGTCCCCAAGGTCGAGGGGGGCGGTTTCTACTCTAAACAAACGCACTACTATTCCTATCGAAGATAGTTGTGCTTTCAAAGATCCTATGGATAAGAAATTAGAGGGTTTGCTTAAAAAGATTTTTGTACAGCAAGGTTACCTTCTACAACCAATTTCATGCATTGTTCCTGTCACTACGGCAGCGTGTTTCTGGTTCGAGGAACTAGAAAAATCGCTCAGTAAAGAATCTTCGTATGAGGAGGTTATGGACAGAGTTCAAGCACTTAAATTGGCTAACTCTTTTGTTTTAGATGCCGCTTTGCAATTAGCTAGATTAGCGGCGAAAAATTCAGGGTTTGCTGTTGTGGCGCGCAGAGTGCTTTGGCTAAAGTCTTGGTCAGCGGATGTGTCTTCCAAGACAAAATTGCTTAACATTCCTTTCAAAGGTAAAACATTATTTGGACCTGATTTGAAAGAGATTATTTCAGACATCACTGGGGGAAAGGGCCACGCCCTCCCACAGGATAGGTCTTTTAAGGCTAATAATAAGCCTAATTTTCGTCCCTTTCGCAGAAACGGACCAGTCTTTAATTCTGTATCCTCTAAGCAAGAGGGTAATACTTCACAACCCAAACCAGCCTGGAAACCAATGCAAGGCTGGAACAAGGGTAAGCAGGCCAAGAAGCCTACCACTGCTACCAAAACAGCATGAAGGGATAGCCCCCGATCCGGGACCGGATCTAGTGGGGGGCAGACTTTCTCTCTTTGCTCAGGCTTGGGCAAGAGATGTTCAGGATCCTTGGGCGCTAGAAATAGTTTCTCAAGGTTATCTCCTGGAATTCAAGGAACTACCCCCAAGGGGAAGGTTCCACAGGTCTCAATTATCTTCAAACCAAATAAAAAGACAGGCATTCTTACATTGTGTAGAAGACCTGTTAAAGATGGGAGTGATACATCCAGTTCCAATAAGAGAGCAAGGAATGGGATTTTATTCCAATCTGTTCATAGTTCCCAAAAAAGAGGGAACATTCAGACCAATTTTGGATCTAAAGATCCTAAACAAATTTCTCAGGGTACCATCGTTCAAAATGGAAACTATTCGAACGATCCTACCTACTATCCAGGAAAATCAATTTATGACTACCGTGGATTTAAAGGATGCGTACCTACATATTCCTATCCACAAGGAACATCATCAGTTCCTAAGGTTCGCTTTTCTGGACAAGCATTACCAGTTTGTGGCACTTCCATTTGGATTAGCCACTGCTCCAAGGATTTTCACAAAGGTACTAGGGTCCCTTCTAGCGGTTCTAAGACCAAGGGGCATTGCAGTAGTACCTTACTTGGACGACATCCTGATTCAAGCGTCGTCCCTGTCAAAAGCAAAGGCTCATACGGACATCGTCCTAGCCTTTCTCAGATCTCACGGATGGAAGGTGAACAAAGAAAAAAGTTCTCTGTCCCCGTCAACAAGAGTTCCCTTCTTGGGAACAATAATAGATTCCTTAGAAATGAGGATTTTTCTGACAGAGGTCAGAAAATCAAAACTTCTAAGCTCTTGTCAAGTACTTCATTCTGTTCCTCGTCCTTCCATAGCGCAGTGCATGGAAGTAATAGGATTGATGGTTGCAACAATGGACATAGTTCCTTTTGCACGAATTCATCTAAGACCATTACAACTGTGCATGCTCAGACAGTGGAATGGGGATTATACAGACTTGTCTCCGACGATTCAAGTAGATCAAAAGACCAGAGATTCACTCCGTTGGTGGCTGACCCTGGACAATCTGTCACAGGGAATGAGCTTCCGCAGACCAGAGTGGGTCATTGTCACGACCGACGCCAGCCTAGTGGGCTGGGGCGCGGTCTGGGAATCCCTGAAAGCTCAGGGTCTATGGTCTCGGGAAGAGTCTCTTCTCCCGATAAACATTCTGGAACTGAGAGCGATATTCAATGCTCTCAGAGCTTGGCCTCAACTAGAAAAGGCCAAATTCATAAGGTTTCAGTCAGACAACATGACGACCGTTGCATATATCAATCATCAGGGGGGAACAAGGACTTCCCTGGCGATGAAAGAAGTGACCAAGATAATTCAATGGGCGGAGGATCACTCCTGCCACTTGTCTGCGATCCACATCCCAGGAGTGGAAAATTGGGAAGCGGATTTTCTGAGTCGTCAGACATTCCATCCGGGGGGAGTGGGAACTCCATCCGGAAATCTTTGCCCAAATAACTCAATTATGGGGCATTCCAGACATGGATCTGATGGCGTCTCGTCAGAACTTCAAGGTTCCTTGCTACGGGTCCAGATCCAGGGATCCCAAGGCGACCCTAGTAGATGCACTAGTAGCACCTTGGACCTTCAACCTAGCTTATGTATTCCCACCGTTTCCTCTCATCCCCAGGCTGGTAGCCAGGATCAATCAGGAGAGGGCCTCGGTGATCTTGATAGCTCCTGCGTGGCCACGCAGGACTTGGTATGCAGACCTGGTGAATATGTCATCGGCTCCACCATGGAAGCTACCTTTGAGACAGGACCTTCTTGTTCAGGGTCCATTCGAACATCCGAATCTGGTTTCCCTCCAACTGACGGCTTGGAGATTGAACGCTTGATTTTATCAAAGCGTGGGTTTTCAGATTCTGTAATAGATACTCTGATTCAGGCTAGAAAGCCTGTAACTAGAAAAATTTACCATAAAATATGGAAAAAATATATCTGTTGGTGTGAATCTAAAGGATTCCCATGGAACAAGATAAAAATTCCTAAGATTCTATCCTTTCTACAAGAAGGTTTGGAGAAAGGATTATCTGCAAGTTCTCTGAAGGGACAGATCTCTGCTTTATCTGTTTTACTTTTGTTCAGGCTCTGGTTAGGATCAAGCCTGTTTACAGACCTTTGACTCCTCCCTGGAGTCTAAATCTAGTTCTTTCAGTTCTTCAAGGGGTTCCGTTTGAACCCTTACATTCCGTAGATATTAAGTTATTATCTTGGAAAGTTTTGTTTTTGGTTGCAATTTCTTCTGCTAGAAGAGTTTCAGAGTTATCTGCTCTGCAGTGTTCTCCGCCCTATCTGGTGTTCCATGCAGATAAGGTGGTTTTGCGTACTAAGCCTGGTTTTCTTCCGAAAGTTGTTTCCAACAAAAATATTAACCAGGAGATAGTTGTACCTTCTTTGTGTCCGAATCCAGTTTCAAAGAAGGAACGTTTGTTACACAATTTGGACGTAGTCCGTGCTCTAAAATTCTATTTAGAGGCTACTAAAGATTTCAGACAAACATCTTCCTTGTTTGTTGTTTATTCTGGTAAAAGGAGAGGTCAAAAAGCGACTTCTACCTCTCTTTCCTTTTGGCTTAAAAGCATTATCCGATTGGCTTATGAGACTGCCGGACGGCAGCCTCCTGAAAGAATCACAGCTCACTCCACTAGGGCTGTGGCTTCCACATGGGCCTTCAAGAACGAGGCTTCTGTTGACCAGATATGTAAGGCAGCGACTTGGTCTTCACTGCACACTTTTGCCAAATTTTACAAATTTGATACTTTTGCTTCTTCGGAGGCTATTTTTGGGAGAAAGGTTTTGCAAGCCGTGGTGCCTTCCATTTAGGTGACCTGATTTGCTCCCTCCCTTTATCCGTGTCCTAAAGCTTTGGTATTGGTTCCCACAAGTAAGGATGACGCCGTGGACCGGACACACCAATGTTGGAGAAAACAGAATTTATGCTTACCTGATAAATTACTTTCTCCAACGGTGTGTCCGGTCCACGGCCCGCCCTGGTTTTTTAATCAGGTCTGATGAATTATTTTCTCTAACTACAGTCACCACGGTATCATATGGTTTCTCCTATATATATTTCCTCCTGTCCGTCGGTCGAATGACTGGGGTGGGCGGAGCCTAGGAGGGATCATGTGACCAGCTTTGCTGGGACTCTTTGCCATTTCCTGTTGGGGAAGAGAATATCCCACAAGTAAGGATGACGCCGTGGACCGGACACACCGTTGGAGAAAGTAATTTATCAGGTAAGCATAAATTCTGTTTTTACCCCTAGACCTCCATCCCGAGTTGGTGTACACATGATACTTTTATTTATTCTAGCAGATTTCCTATCCCAAACAAATTCCAACATTTTTGACTGTAAAGATGGAAGGTAGGCAAGAGGTAAGGGAAGGGGCAGAGCCTGCAGGATGTACAATATGCGTGGTAGGACGTTCATTTTAAAGATATTTATTCTCCCTGTCCATGAAGTGTGTAGTGATCTCCATGAGGAAAGGTCAGCTATGATTTGTCGTTGTAGTGGGATGTAATTAGCCTGAAACAAATCTTTTGTACTACTCGTAAGAAAGATCCCTAGGTATTTTAAGGGGTTTTTTTGACATGTAAAGGGGCATAACTGATTAAGGTGTGCCTGTGGTAGAGATTTTGACTTGTTGATCCAAAAATTTGATGCTAATTGGAATTCCTCTAAATGTTTTAATATTAAAGGTAGGCAGATGAGTGGGTTTGTAAGGGTGAATAAAATATCATCTGCGTAAAGCATAATTTTGTAGTCCGTTTCTTTAATCTTCACTCCCTTAATATCTATATTAGCTCTAATAGTCACAGCTATGGCCTCAACTACACAGGCAAACAGCAGCGGAGACAAGGGACACCCCTGTCTCATGCCTTTTTTAATTAAGGTTTGGATAGAGTGCCATTCACCCGCACTTGTGCAGAAGGCGAACTGTATAATGCTAAAATCTTTGCTATAAATGTGGTCCCTAGGCCAAATTTTTCTAAAACAGGGCTCAAGAATCTCCAACGGACACGGTCGAAAGCTTTCTCCGTGTCCGTGGATATTATGACTAAGGGGATATCTTGCGAAGTTGTATAATCTATCAAGTCGATGGCTCTCACCGTATTGTCCCTCGCCTCTCTATTGATAACAAACCCAACCTGATCTTTAGCTATTATCCTTGATATGATGGCATTCAATCTAGTGGCCAGTAATTTAGCATATATTTTTATATCATTATTAAGCAAAGATATGGGCCTAAAATTTTCCACTTTATCTGTTGTCTTGCTAGGCTTCGGGAGTACCACAATATGTGCGGCCAAACTTTCATCTAGGAATGGGGTTTTTACTGATATGGATTGGAAAAGCCTTAATAAGTGTGGTGCCAAAATATCCATATATTTTTTATAATATAAGGTCGTGAAGCCATCTGGCCCTGGAGCTTTCTCCCCAGGTAGATCCTTAATTATACTCTTTATTTCATTGATCGTAAAGGGTTTATTAAGTTGAGTCCTGTTTTCCTCCTCTTTATGAGGGAGATCCATCTGATCCAGGAACTTATCAATATTTTCTAACGGGGCCTCTTGCAAATTATAGAGTTGCTCATAATATACCCGAAATGCCTCAGCTATGTGTTCATATGAGAGCTTTTCTTTTCCTTTAGAGTCAGCTACTTTAAGTATATAAGTCTTATGTATTTTATGCTTCAATTTCCTAGCAAATAGCCTACTGCATTTATTATCCCCCTCATAAGTCTGTTGTTTAAGTTTGAGTGCATTGGATTTACACTCTTTATGAATTAGTATGTTGAGTTTACCTCTATATTCCATTAGTAGATCCAGTATCTGTGAATCCCGGGGATCTTTTTTATGGTCACTCTCTAGTTTTTCTATTTTGTTTAACAATGAGTTATAGTGGTCTCTCTGTTGTTTCAATTGATGTGATCTTATGCTCATCAGTTCTCCCCTAATGACAGCCTTATGTGTCCCCCAACATTGTCTAACGTCCATATCATGATCCGAGTTAAACTGGAAGAAGCAAAGCAAAGCTTTTTCAACTCTTTCTGCGTACATTGGGTCATCTAGTAACCTCTCCTCTAGTTTCCACATGTAACTAGTCCTATCTCTATTGTCCCAGCGCATATAGCATCCTACCATTGAGTGATCTGTCCACGTTGTGGTTAGTATTGTGCAACTTTCGGCTAATGCAAGGCTAGTGACGTCAGTGAGTATGTAGTCTATCCTAGAGTATCTAACGTGTGGGTGGGAGTAAAATGTATCATCTCTATCTGCTCTGTGTAATATCCTCCATGTATCGTGCAGGGCAAGATCTCTAAGGCACGATTTAATTTTATGAATGACGGAGTGCGAGATAGATGATGTTCCCGTGGAGTTATCTAGTGTAGGATCCAATGTGCAGTAAAAATCACCACAGACTATTAGAGTGCCCTTTACCACATCTAAAATTGCATTTGTCAGTGTTTTAAAGAAATTATCTTGTTCTGAGTTTGGGGCATATGCATTAACAAGTGTCACTTCTTTATGGAATAAGTTGCCTACTAAAATTAGGAATCTGCCTCGTTTATCTTTTGTTTATGGACCTGAAATGGTATGCCTCTTCTAAATAGAATCCTCACACCTCCCTTTTTTGTAATATTGGAAGCATAAAACAAATTTCCAAATTTATATTTAAATGTACCAGGTTCCCTATTAGCTAGGAAGTGTGTCTCTTGTAGGAAGATCACGTCTCCCTTTCTCTCTCTAAAATCTCTAAGCGCAATGTTTCTTTTGAACTGATTATTAAGACCTTTTGCATTGACTGTGAGAAAAGTAATCCCCTTTTGTTTATCTACAGACACCATGGGGGTGTGTAAGCACTGAGCCATGTATGTAGTTTCTTCCTAGGATTTGTATATGTGATGTGGCATTTGAGACATATTGTATGCCCTCTTCTGACCTTTTGTCTCAAAGATTCTAAGTGGGATGTTAGTCTGTGCAGTTTAACATAATAAACAACAAGTAAAAATCATAAAAAAACAGTAAAACAATTTTCAAAAGCAAGCTTATAGGGAATGTAGAACAACCTCATTTCCCTCATTAATAAGCTGAAGTTTAACCTTTGAGAGAACTTACATTCTATGTGAGTTCCCAAGTATATATATATATATATATATATATATATATATATATATATATATATATATATATATATATATATATATATATGTTATTTATACCCATCTCCACCCAGCAATCGCTATACAGCTAATACATGTTCAATATCCCTGAAACGGTTATATACACCTTTCATTACATAAAAAAAAGCACAATCTCACCCATGTATGTTCTGCTTCATGCCTCCTGTGCGGTAGTTATGATTGTGTCTTTGTTAGCAGTTTTATTTTTGTTCTTTGTACGCCTGTTTGTAGAAACCACCTGCCAGCGTTGCTTTCCCTGTGATGGTCTGGGATCCAGAGTCTCTCCATCTTTTCTGTTCCCTGAGGAGTTGAAGTCTGGAGGTATTTTGAAGACTAAATCAAGGCCTTTAGATAGGGACTCTAAGCCCTGAGGTTCCTTATATGTGAAGACGTTGCCATCATGTGAAACCATTAGACTGAAGGGATATCCCCATCTATATCTTATCTGTCTGTCCCTGAGCACAATAGTGATGAAGGCTACCTCCCTCCTTCTTTGCAATGTGTTGGGGCTCAAGTACAAGAAAAGTTGTAGATTATGGTCTAGATAAGAAATATCCCTTAGTTGACGAGCTGAGTTCCTCACTTCTTCTTTATCTTTGTATCTGAGAAATCTAAGTATCATTTCTCTTGGTGGAGCATTGTCTGGCGGGAGAGGCCTAAGAGCTCTGTGCACCCTGTCAAGTTCCACCTCTGAAGCCTGAGGGTCTTTCTTCAAATGACGAAATAGGTCTTGAATAAACTTTTCCAAGTCTGCGGTAGCTATTTTTTCTGGTATTCCACAGACCCTTAAGTTGTTTCTGCGATTTATATTATCTAGATCATCTATTTTATCTTGAAGGGCGGAGAGATTGACCTCATGTATATTAGCCTGAGTCGTGATTGAATCCGCTAAGGAGTTTAATGTTTCCTGTGTGTCTTCCAGATCCTCAACCCTGTAGCCAATATCAGATATTTCCTTCCTTATAGACATGAGCTCTGACTTAATTAAGCTTTTCAGTGAATCAAAGTCTGATTTGGAGGGCAGATTAGCTATATCTGCTTTAAGTTGTGTCATCATGTCTAGCAGGGCAATTTGCTGCTGTGTTGCATCTTGTTGATTTGGGGCAATGCCCTCAGTGTCTTTTTGTTACAAGTTGGAAGCCTCATTAGTACCAAAGAAGGTGCTTACTGATATAGGCAGTGTGGTTTGTTGTTTATTAGCTTTGTCCAGCTTAGCGCCTTTCTTTGTGGCCATATTTGACATCTTGACCACCTCTCAGAGAGGTGTATTAGAAACTTATGTCTGATTATTGTATGCAGAATTATAAGGCCTTTTAGCTGTTATATTAAAGCCCTGGGTGCTGTTAATGTCCCCCAGGAGGTTCATTAGGGGTTGTCCTCAAAATAATGTATTCTTTTCTCTGAGAGTCTTGTGGCTCTTATAGTCGTGAGATGAGGGCCTGATGCACAAAGGTGTATTACATATTGGCTTTATTGTATTATTATTGCTGATCCATATTAAGTGTGAGATTTCCGGTGTAGCTGAGGATTTGGTGACCTAAATGTTCATTATGGCGGGCTCTGCTGCGCTCCTAGCTATATACCTCTTCCATCTGCCGATGCTATAGGCTGTATCAGTAGTAGGATTTAGCTGGATGCATTGCATTGTAATGTGCGAGTGGTCTCACCTGCTGTGTTATGTCTGTGGGCTTGTCTCAGCGTTAGCCATCGGGATCCATTCTGCAAGATGGCGCCGGTCTCTGCTTTATTGTACTGTGTGCGCAGTTAGAAAATCCCACGTTCAGGGCCCAAATTCACCTCATCTCACTGTATGGGAAGTCCCTCTGCTTCTATGGTCCCCCAACCTTGAAATGTAGCACCCCAAAAGGCAAACAACCGTGTCGAGTGATAGGGATAGGGTTGTTCAGCACGGAGTTCTATCTCTTTGCGGCCATGTTCCAGCACGTCCAGACTCCCCCCCCCCCCCCCCCCAGAAAGAAAGGAATTTATCAGGTAAGCATAAATTTAGTCTTCTTTCCTATAGCATGGAGAGTCCATGACTTCATTCCAATTACTAGTGGGAACCAATACCCAAGCTAGAGGTCACAGAATAGAAAAGGAGGGAGAACAAGGCAGGAGGACCTAAATAAACAGAAGGCACCACCTCTTGAAGAACCTTTCTCCCAAAAGAGGCCTCAGCCGAGGCAAAAGTATAAAGTTTGTAGAATTTGGAAAAACTATGCAAAGAGGACCATGTTGCCGCCTTGCAAATCTGTTCCACAGAAGCTTCATTTTTAAATGCCCAGGATGAGGAGGCAGTCCTAGTGGAATGAGCCGTAATTCTCTCAGTAGGCTGCTGTCCAGCTGTCTCATAAGCAAAATGAATCATTCTTCTTAACTAGAGGGAAAGGTAAGTTGAAGTGGCCTTCTGACCTTTACGCTTACCAGAGAAAACCAAAAAGAAGGCAGAACATTGCCAAAAATCTTTAGTTGCTTGGAGGTAAAATTTAAGAGCAAGCACAAAATCCAGGTTATGCAGCAAACGTTCTTTCTGATAAGAAGGATCAGGACAAAAAGAAGGAACAACAATTTCCTGATTAATGTTTTGATCTGACACAACCTTAGGGAGAAAAAACAACTTAGTACGAAGGACTGCCTTATCTGAATGAAAAATAAGGCATGGGGAATCACAATGCAGAGCTGAAAGCTCAGATACTCTGTGATCAGAAAAAATAGCAAGAAGAAACAAAACCTTCCAAGATAACAATTTAATATCAACAGAATGCATTGGCTCAAATGGAGCCTGCTGCAAAACTTTAAGAACAAGGTTAAGACTCCAAGGAAGAGAAACAGGTTTAAACACAGGCCTGATTCTGACTAGGGCCTGAACAAAAGCTTGAACATCTGGAAAATCAGCCAGGCATTTGTGCAAAAGAATAGACAGTGCAGATATTTGACCCTTCAGAGTACTGACTGATAACCCTTTCTCCAGACTATCCTGAAGAAAAGATAAAATACGGGGAATCCTCCCCCGGCTCCAGGAGAAACCCTTAGATTCACACCAATAAAGGTATTTACGCCATACCCTGTGGTAAATCCTGCGAGTAACAGGTTTACGAACCTGAAAATCACCAAATAAAGTCCATCAAAGATGGTCCCTCAGGACAAAGGCACTCTCTAGAGGTTTCCATTGATGGTTGTGGGGAGTTACACTAGGACCAGCTCTTCTTAAAACAAAGAGGAGAAACTGCAAATATGAAAAAACAGAAAAAGGCACTCCAATGGTGCAGAAGATCACAACAATTGTTGGACATTGTATCAATACATCACTCTACAGAATGATACTCACAAAAGTGGTGCACTATGTGGCAGTGCAAGTCAGGCAGGCTGGATAGATCAGAGCCCACCGGCTGGCTCACTCCAATTCGTGGATATATCAAAGGTTGCTTCGAAGTAAGATACAGAGGGGCAGTTTGGGGTCCGGATGCGTGCGGTGCTGACATCATTGCCACACGCTCCAGCTGCTGGTCGGAGCTCAGTGGCACAAATCTGCGCCTATTTAAATGTTTTTTTAGAACGATCTGTTTCTGCCCAAGTATAGGTGTTACTTAGTGTGCTCCTGGGTGTGACAGATCGTTCTTTCTTGTGCCTAATATCGTTACTGAACCTGCCTGCCTGACTACTCTACCTGCCTTAACCCTTAAACTGCTGGATAAATTACTGTTGCTGAACATGCCTGTCTGACTACTCTACCTGCCTTAACCCTTAAACTGCTGGACTGCTCTACTGTTGCCAAACCCTGCCTGCCTGACAATTCTAGTGGTTTATCCTTGGACTGCTTTACATTTGCCAAACCCTGCCTGCCTGGCCATTCTAGTGGTGTTCCCTTGGACTGCTTTACTGTTGCCAAACCCTGCCTGCCTGACCATTCTAGTGGTTTATCCTTGGACTGCTCTACTATTGCCAAACCCTGCCTGACCATTCTGGTGGTTTATCCTTGGACTGCTTTGCTGTTGCCAGACCCTGTCTACCTGACCTTTCTAGTGGTTCATCCTTGGACTGCTGAGCTGTTGCCGCTGGGGACTGTCCAGCCTGTGGTGAGTGCCGCCTTCCTCATCTCACTAACTTTCTCGACGCCGGGATAACAAGACTACTGGCCGAGTTTGGTCTGATAGAGGAGTATCCCACGAGCATTACATTATACTTGGGCCATGCAGCCAAATGAGGTGGCACAAGCTGTTTATCTTCAGGGACAGATGTTGGGAACCCATACCACACAGTTGCAGAATATGGATTCCAAGCTAGAGGCTATTACCGCTCAACTCTCCATACTAGTTGCAGCGAGGGATGCCCTCCTGTTGCTACACCACCAGCCCCTACTCCTAGTGCTGTGACTTCTTCCTCTGCTTCTGGAAGTATAAGGGGATATAAGATACTATGAAGTCTGATGCTCAGGATTAATTTGTGTGGCCAACAAGACTCCCTGATCCTTGCCTCCTGGCTTGCTCCAACCATTGTCCATTCCCAAATGACCGTGGACACACATAACAATGGACTTCATTGTGGACCTTCCTTCTTCGGACCACCATACAGTTATCTGGGTTGTGGTGGACCACTTTTCCAGACTGGCTCACTTCGTACCCCTAACCAAACTGTCTTCTGCTCAGGAATTGTTGTCCCTTTTTCTCTTGCGACTTCATGGCATTCCTGTAAATATTGTTTCCGACAGAGGTCCACAGTTCATCTCTGCTTTCTGGAGAGCCTTTTGTAAGTTTCCACTATTTCCTTGTTGTCTGGCTACCATTCTCTGACCAATGGACTAACTGAGAGAGCAAACCAGGATCTTGAAGCCTACCTTAGAGCCTTTGTCAATGCTCGCCATACCAACTGGTCTGAATTGCTACCCCTAGCTGAGCTGGCAAGAAACACACATTGGCACTCTTCTCTTCGATGTTCTATGTCTCAAGCCGCAGCAGAGTATTAACCTTGTGTCTTCCCTCTTTCAGCTCAGTCCAATGGGGTCCCTGCCGCAGACCGACACGTCACTGAACTCACCACTCATTGGCAACGTATTCGCTCTCAGCTGCATTCAGCTGTCTCTAGATATAAGAAATTTGCTGATTGTCATAGGGCTTCTGTATGTGCCATCTCAGTGGGAGAACGTGTTTGGATCTCTACTCGACACATTTGTCTACGTCAACCCTGTCACAAATTGGGGCCTAGGTTTATCGGCCCTTAAAAGGTCCTGAAAAGACTGTCTCCTGTTGCCAACAAAGTGGCCTTGCCAAAAACCCTATGCATACATCCAGTCTTCCACATCTCACTACTTAAACCTTACATCAAGAATAGATATACCAAATTACAAAACAAGTAAGTTCCGGTCTGATTCGGACCTCCCATCTCGCACATAATTCTGCGTACTTTACACGAGTGACGTCACATCTGCATAAAGCGTGTGCGTTGTTGCTTGCTGTAATTTTGCTGTTTCCAGTGTTGAGACCTCAGGTGTCCTATCCGGTATGAGGGCCAAGTGGCGTAAAAAGCAAATGCGCAGGCTGAAGCGTAAAAGAAGAAAGATGAGGCAGAGGTTCAAATAAAGACCGACCCCAGCTGCTATTGGGCGTGTTGTGTTTTGAGCTCCTCACAAACCTTCTGTACAAATTTCATATCAAGTGTTGTCTTCAGAGACACCTTCTGGATTTCTCCTGCTCATCTTTAGAAGATGCATAACTGTTTTGACTGTGTTCCAGTTTTTGTAGCAGCTGTCTAAAGTTTTGCAATAAGCTACTGTTGAAGAAACTTTGTGATATTGAAGAATGTATACTAATTTCCTGTCTGTTAGTAAATAAAGCTTTCTAACTTTAAAAAAAAAAAAAAAAAAAAAAAAAAAGGATATACCCGGCTCCTCCTCCTCCGCTCTTGGTTCATAGTGACCCCGAATATGAAGAAGCTAAGATTCTGGACTCCAGATACAGGCGCACACAACTGCAGTATCTGATATATTGGAAGGGTTACTCTGTGGCAGATCGTTCCTGGGTTCCTGCCCGTGATGTGCATGCTCCATCTCTGGTCTCCAGGTTACATGATGCTCATCCTTTGAAGCCGACTCTGGTTCCCGGAGGGAACCATTTAGAGGGGGGCTATGTCACGCTGCGCTAGCCGTTGCTAGGGGTGTGGCGTCTCCTTCCCTGCTCGTTGTCAGGGGCAATGTGGGCTCTGAATGCGTGCAGCGCTGACATCATCGCTGCATGCGCCAGATGCCAGTTGGAGCTCAGTGGCGTGAATCTGCACCTATTTAAATGTTTTTAGAATGATCTGTCACTGCCCAAGTATAGGTGTTACTTAGTGTGCTCCTGGGTGTGACAAATCGTTCTTTCTTGTGCCTAATATCGTAACTGAACCTGCCTGCCTGACCATTCTAGTGGTTTATCCTTGGACTGCTTTACTGTTGCCAAACCCTGCTTGCCTGACCATTCTAGTGGTTTATTCTTGGACTGCTTTGCTGTTGCCAGACCCTGCCTGCCTGACCATTCTTGTGGTTCATCCTTGGACTGCTCTGATGTTGCCGCTGGGGATTGTTCTGCCTGTGGTGAGTGCCGCCTTCCTCATCTCACTAACTTTCTCTGCTCTGGGATATTCCCTATCATTCTGGCTTGACGCCGGGATAACAAGACTACTGGCCGAGTTTGGTCTGATAGAGGAGTATCCCACGAGCATTACAAACGGAAGAGCAACAAACTGGAAATGCTTGTCCAAAAAGACAAATCTCAGAAACTGGTGATGATCCCTGTGAATGGGAAAAGGAAGATACACATCCTTCAGGTCTATGGTCGTCACAAACTGACCTTTCTGAACCAATGGAAGAATGGAACAAATAGTTTCCATCTTGAAGGACGGAACCCTTAGGAATTTGTTGAGGCACTTTAGGTCTAGGATTGGACGGAAAGTTCCCTCCTTTTTGGGAACCACAAATAGATTTGAATAGAATCCTCAACCATGTTCCTCTACAGGAACTGGAACAATTACTCCCATGGAGGATAGGTCTTCTATGCAGTTTAAGAAGGCCTCCCTCTTTACCTGGTTTGTGGATATTCTTGACAGGAGAAATCTACCCCATGGAGGGCAAGACTTGAATCCTATTCTGTAACCCTGGGATATATGTCCAGAGCCCAAGGATCTGGGACATTGCGTATCCAAGCTTGCTGAAAGAGAGAAAGCCTGCCCCCCACTTGATCAAAATTTGGATCGGGGGCGGACCCTTCATGCAGATTTAGAATCAGTGGAAGGCTTCTTGTTTTGCTTCCTCTTATTCCATGGCTGACTGGGCCTCCATGAGGTCTTGGATTGCTCTGGTTTGGAAGAAGAGGAGGAAGACTTCTGTCCTTTAAAGTTACAAAAGGAGCGAAAATTTGAATTCTGGCATCCCTTAGGCCTATTCTTCTTGTCCTTAGGTAGGAAAGATCCCTTTCCACCCGTAATTTCGGAAATGATTTCCGCCAGACCAGGACCAAATAAAGTTTTAACTTTATAAGGTAAAGACAAAAGCTTGGCCTTTGAAGTCACATCAGCCGACCAAGATTTTAACCACAGAGCTCTGTGAGCTAGAACAGTGAAGCTAGATATCTTAGCTCCCAGTCTGATTACCTGCATGTTGGCATCGCAGATAAAGGTACTTGCCAGTTTAAGAGCTTTGATCCTATCTTGGATCTCCTCTATCATAGTCTCTTCTGATATCAGATCAGACAAGGCATCGCAATAATAAAATGCTGCTCCCACAACCGAGGCAGGTCACGTGATGGGACTAAAAAAGAAAACTGCGTCACTGTAAAAGCATGCGTTTCTGTCTGACCTGCATAAAACTAAAGTACACCGCATTACATCTCATAATAATAAAGAAATATCCTATGGTTCAAAAATTGCCTTAAATTACCCCTTCAGCCAGTTTCTCTACAAACAAACTAAGGGTTAACATTATTAACCCCTTAACGTTACCATAAAATATCACATATGCAAGTGCCTGCCAAACTGCCCAACTGAAAACCTAACTGTAAGGTCTTGTTCCATGAAATGATCCAGCAGAGGAATTAACCTCCCAAGTGCTGTCCTTCAATACCTAGAAGGCAAATGCACTTACCTGTGGATCCAGCTGCAGGGCAGGAACAGCTTCTTAGGTGTGATATATACTCCACTCTCTATCAGGGACCTAAAGAAAAGAAAGAGCAGAGTAACAAACCCTGGCTTTCTAGGAAGGGGTAGCAATAATATTAGAAATAAAGCAAAGACAACTTTTCTGCTTTCTAACTGCTAATAGCCACTATTACTCTTACTAAAGAGATTGACATGGACATAGCACAACCCCAATCCTTGCTTGAAGGGAAAAGTTCCCATAAAAGGATTAAATATCTTCAGACACCATCTTTGCACATCCTCCATTGAAAAAGGCAAAGAGAATGACTGGGGATTATGGGTAAAGGAAGTTACACTTAACAGCTTTGCTGGGGTGCTATTTGCCTCCTGCTGGCCAGGAGTTGAATATCCCACTAGTAATTGGAATGAAGTCGTGGACTATCCATGCCATAGGAAAGAAATAGGTATAATTTTGAAATTTCTCAGAAAACAATCTACTACTCATTTGAAGTTTAGACTAAGGGGTAGATTTTTCATGTTGTGAATGCAGCTGTTTCCGCACAAACCTTCAGGTTTGCCGGAAATAAAAGTTAAGAAGCAGCGGTCGCAACTCATCCAGCACCTCTGAGGGGGCAGACAGCAATCATCCCGATCCGATCGGAATAATTGATACCCCCTGCTAATGGCCGATTGGCCACGAATGTGCAGGGGGGTGGTATTGCACAAACACTTCACTAGAAATGCTTGTGCACTGTTAAATGCCGACAGCGCATTCTGTTGGCATTTAGCGGTCAGATGGATATGATCCGCTACAGTGGATCATGTCCACCTGACAGGTAATAAATCTACCCCATGTGCTATTGCATTGTCTTGTTATTATGCATTTGTTGATAATGCTAATCTACTGTATTTACTGGTCCTTTAAATTGATCTGGATAATAGCAAAAATATAATAAGCACTCATTGGTCTTCAGTCATCTGTGAAAACAAATCTTTTAATCGTGTGATTATTCTGAAGAAGGGAGTTTTTATCCCGAAACACACGATTAAAAGATTTAATTTCACAGTTGACTGAAGACCATTGAGTGCTTATTATGTTTTTGCTATTATAGATAGATAGATAGATAGATAGATAGATAGATAGATAGATAGATATAGATTTAGGTATTGTACCAAATTACCATTTTTTATATATATATATATATATATATATATATATATATATATATATACATATACAGTGGTGTATTTCGGCTTTGTGCTGCCCTAGGCACTCAGAATTCTGCTCCCCCCCCCCCCCCCAAGTTTAAGGCCTTTTTAGGTCACAATATTTTAACTTAACATCACTTATCATAGGTTTTAATACATTCACAAGTCACACTGCACTCCCCAGTTACATACGGCTAGATTTAGAGTTTGGCGTTAGCCGTCAAAACCAGCGTTAGAGGCTCCTAACGCTGGTTTTTACTGCCCGCTGGTATTTAGAGTCAGTCAGGAAAGGGTCTAACGGTCACTTTGCAGCCGCGACTTTTCCATACCGCAGATCCCCTTACGTCAATTGCGTATCCTATCTTTTCAATGGGATCTTTCTAACGCCGGTATTTAGAGTCGTGGCTGAAGTGAGCGTTAGAAATCTAACGACAAGACTCCAGCCGCAGAAAAAAAACAGGAGTTAAGAGCTTTCTGGGCTAACGCCGGTTCATAAAGCTCTTATCTATTGTGCTCTAAAGTACACTAACACCCATAAACTACCTATGTACCCCTAAACCGAGGCCCCCCCCCACATCGCCGCCACTCTATTAAATTTTTTTAACCCCTAATCTGCCGACCGCACACCGCCGCCACCTACGTTATCCCTATGTACACCTAATCTGCTGCCCCTAATACCGCCGACACCTACATAATATTTATTAACCCCTAATCTGCCGCCCCCGCTATCGCTGACACCTGCATATTTTTTTAACCCCTAATCTGCCGCTCCGTACACCGCCGCAACCTACATTATACCTATGTACCCCTAATCTGCTGCCCCTAACACAGCCGACCCCTATATTATATTTATTAACCCCTAATCTGCCGCCCACAACGTCGCCTCCACCTACCTACAATTATTAACCCCTAATCTGCCGACCGGACCACACCGCTACTATAATAAATGTATTAACCCCTAAAGCTAAGTCTAACCCTAACACTAACACCCCCCTAACTTAAATATAATTTAAATCTAACGAAATAAATTAACTCTTATTAAATAAATTATTCCTATTTAAAGCTAAATACTTACCTGTAAAATAAACCCTAATATAGCTACAATATAAATTATAATTATATTGTAGCTATTTTAGGATTAATATTTATTTTACAGGCAACTTTGTAATTATTTTAACCAGGTACAATATCTATTAAATAGTTAATAACTATTTAATAGTTACCTAGTTAAAATAATTAAAAAATTACCTGTAAAATAAATCCTAACCTAAGTTACAATTAAACCTAACACTACACTATCAATAAATAAATTAAATAAACTACCTACAATTATCTACAATTAAACCTAACACTACACTATCAATAAATTAATTAAATAAAATACCTACAAATAAATACAATGAAATAAACTAACTAAAGTACAAAAAATAAAAAAGAACTAAGTTACAAAAAATAAAAAAATATTTACAAACATTAGAAAAATATTACAACGATTTTAAACTAATTACACCTACTCTAAGCCCCCTAATAAAATAACAAAGACCCCCAAAATAAAAAAATGCCCTACCCTATTCTAAAATTAAAATAGAAAAGCTCTTTTACCTTACCAGCCCTGAAAAGGGCCCTTTGCGGGGCATGCCCCAAAGAATTCAGCTCTTTTGCCTGTAAAAAAAAACCATACAATACCCCCCCCCAACATTACAACCCACCACCCCCATACCCCTAATCTAACCCAAACCCCCCTTAAATAAACCTAACACTAAGCCCCTGAAGATCTCCCTACCTTGTCTTCACCACGCCGGGTTCACCGATCGATCCAGAAGAGCCTCCGATGTCTTGATCCAAGCCCAAGCGGGGGGCTAAAGATGTCCATGATCCGGCTGAAGTCTTCATCCAAGCGGGAGCTGAAGAGGTCCATGATCCGACTCAAGTCTTCTATCAAGCGGCATCTTCAATCTTCTTTCTTCCGGATCCATGTAGTTCATCCCGCCGACGCGGAACATCCATCTTCACCGACGACTTCCCGACGAATGACGGTTCCTTTAAGGGACGTCATCCAAGATGGCGTCCCTCGAATTCCGATTGGCTGATAGGATTCTATCAGCCAATCGGAATTAAGGTAGGAAAATTCTGATTGGCTGATGGAATCAGCCAATCAGATTCAAGTTCAATCCGATTGGCTGATCCGATCAGCCAATCAGATTGAGCTCGCATTCTATTGGCTGTTCCGATCAGCCAATAGAATGCGAGCTCAATCTGATTGGCTGATCAGATTCAAGTTCAATCCGATTGGATGATCCGATCAGCCAATCAGATTGAGCTTGCATTCTATTGGCTGTTCCGATCAGCCAATAGAATGCGAGCTCAATCTGATTGGCTGATCGGATCAGCCAATCGGATTGAACTTGAATCTGATTGGCTGATTCCATCAGCCAATCAGAATTTTCCTACCTTAATTCCGATTGGCTGATAGAATCCTATCAGCCAATCGGAATTCGAGGGACGCCATCTTGGATGACGTCCCTTAAAGGAACCGTCATTCGTCGGGAAGTCGTCGGTGAAGATGGATGTTCCGCGTCGGCGGGATGAACTACATGGATCCGGAAGAAAGAAGATTGAAGATGCCGCTTGATAGAAGACTTGAGTCGGATCATGGACCTCTTCAGCTCCCGCTTGGATGAAGACTTCAGCCAGATCATGGACATCTTCAGCCCCCCGCTTGGGCTTGGATCAAGACATCGGAGGCTCTTCTGGATCGATCGGTGAACCCGGCGTGGTGAAGACAAGGTAGGGAGATCTTCAGGGGCTTAGTGTTAGGTTTATTTAAGGGGGGTTTGGGTTAGATTAGGGGTATGTGGGTGGTGGGTTGTAAATGTTGGGGGGGGGTATTGTATGTTTTTTTTTACAGGCAAAAGAGCTGAATTCTTTGGGGCATGCCCCGCAAAGGGCCCTTTTCAGGGCTGGTAAGGTAAAAGAGCTTTTCTATTTTAATTTTTGAATAGGGTAGGGCATTTTTTTATTTTGGGGGTCTTTGTTATTTTATTAGGGGGCTTAGAGTAGGTGTAATTAGTTTAAAATTGTTGTAATATTTTTCTAATGTTTGTAAATATTTTTTTATTTTTTGTACTTAGTTTATTTCATTGTATTTATTTGTAGGTATTGTATTTAATTAATTTATTGATAGTGTAGTGTTAGGTTTAATTGTAGATAATTGTAGGTAGTTTATTTAATTTATTTATTGATAGTGTAGTGTTAGGTTTAATTGTAACTTAGGTTAGGATTTATTTTACAGGTAATTTTGTAATTATTTTAACTAGGTAGCTATTAAATAGTTCTTAACTATTTAATAGCTATTGTACCTGGTTAAAATAAATACAAAGTTGCCTGTAAAATAAATATTAATCCTAAAATAGCTACAATATAATTATAATTTATATTGTAGCTATATTAGGATTTATTTTACAGGTAAGTATTTAGCTTTAAATAGGAATAATTTATTTAATAAGAGTTAATTTATTTTGTTAGATTTAAATTATATTTAACTTAGGGGGTGTTAGTGTTAGGGTTAGACTTAGCTTTAGGGGTTAATACATTTATTAGAGTAGCGGTGCGGTCCGGTCGGCAGATTAGGGGTTAATTATTGTAGGTAGGTGGCGGTGACGTTGGGGGCGGCAGATTAGGGGTTAATAAATATAATATAGGGGTCGGCAGTGTTAGGGGCAGCAGATTAGGGGTACATAGGGATACTGTAGGTGGCGGCGGTCTACGGAGCAGCAGATTAGGGGTTAATAATAATATGCAGGGGTCAGCGATAGCGGGGGCGGCAGATTAGGGGTTAATAAGTGTAAGGTTAGGGGTGTTTAGACTCGGGGTACATGTTAGGGTGTTAGGTGCAGACTTAGGAAATGTTTCCCCATAGGAAACAATGGGGCTGCGTTAGGAGCTTAACGCTGCTTTTTTGCAGGTGTTAGGTTTTTTTTCAGCTCAAACAGCCCCATTGTTTCCTATGGGGGAATCGTGCACGAGCACGTTTTTGAAGCTGGCCGCGTCCGTAAGCACCGCTGGTATCGAGAGTTACAGTGGCGGTAAATATGCTCTACGCTCCCTTTTTTGGAGCCTAACGCAGCCCTTCTGAGAACTCTAAATACCAGCGGTATTTAAAAGGTGCGGGGGGAAAAAAGCATGCATAGCTAACGCACCCCTTTGGCCGCAGAACTCTAAATCTAGCCGATAGTTTTTTATAAACCGTTGACACCTCACATCACACACCAAATTGTTATACTGCTCTCACACTACACTCCATATTGTGATACTGCTCTCACACCACACTCCATATTGTGATACTGCTAACACACTTCACTCTTCAGTTTCACTAGTCAATATTACACATCTCACACATTCATACTACATTTTCACTTTCTTGTAATGGTATTATGGTAAAGTAAACTGCTAATAAGTAGGTATTACAGAAATATTTGCTCTAAGAGAATGTATGTGCTCCTATCTACAAGTAACATTATATACATGTATATACACTTTGTGCGTACTCAGGTACTCACCCCTCAGTTCACAGACTCCACAACTTCACACTGTGGGCACTGTTTTCACTTCAGTGTCCAGGTTTACAATGTAATCAAATAACTCTTTAGTGAGTAAATACAACTGAGTTCGGCATGTCTGACAATGGAGTTAGTAAAGCATTATCTCAGGTTTAGCTTTCCACTCCTTTTGATAAAATAGTTAGCAATTCATATTTCTCTCACTTGAAAGCTGTTTATGTGTAGCTATACCTCACTCCGGTCCTGAACTCAGTTACAATGAATCCCGTTTCCCTTATCAGCTCACAATCATCAGCTAACTCCTCCACCATTTGTGACAAGTGGCTATGGAGACGAATGAGTGCGCGCACGCACAGTATTGAACACCGTTCTCCTCCAAGCTGGCCATGCTGGAGATGGTCGTTAAACACCGTACAGGTGAAGTTACACTGGCCTGTGTCTTTTGCCTGATCTAAACAGCATAAGACAAACACGTAGGAAATAGCTCTCGAGTGGGAAAGTGTCCGCTTTGTTAAAGAGTTATTTTATTAATGTGGATTTTAGAAATTAGCTGGTGTTAGTGCCACCTTGCCTCCCAGCAACCTTGCTCATTGTTTTCCCCATACGGTTGCTTAAAGGGACACTGAACCCAAATTTTTTTCTTTCGTGATTCAGATAGAGCATGACATTTTAAGCAACTTTCTAATTTACTCCTATTATCAAATTTTCTTCATTCTCTTGGTATCTTTATTTAAAAATGCAAGAATGTAAGTTTAGATGCCGGCCCATTTTTGGTGAACAACCTGGGTTGTCCTTGCTGATTGGTGGATAAATTCACCAATTAAAAAAGTGCTATCCAGAGATCTGAACCAAAAAAAGCTCAGGTGCATTCTTTTTCAAATAAAGATAGCAAGGGAATGAAGAAAAATTGATAATAGTAGTAACTTAGAAAGTTGCTTAAAATTGCATGCTCTATCTGAATCACAAAAGAAAAAAATTTTGTTCAGTGTCCCTTTAATTAAGCCCACTACTCTCCCGCTCTTAAAAGAGCCTGTAGGTCTATGCCTTGTTGGCCTCTGTATATATATATATATATATATATATATATATATATATATATATATATATATACTATATATACTGTATATATATATACTGTATATATATATATATATATATATATATATATATACATACATATATGTATTTAAAATATGTATTTAAGAATAAATAGAACATTTTCTTCTATGTGAAACACATTGGAATGTGAAGTATTCATATTTTCAGGTCTTGTTAGCGCACATGAGAATATGCGATCGGGTTTGCATACGAGTTGGGTATTTTTTCCACTTTTTTGCTCCATTGACTTCTTTGAGAGAATACATGAACGCACACACAATATTCTAAGTTCGGCTTTTTGCACTTCTTAGGTAAGCACACAAGCAAAAACAGTTTACTTTCAACTCCTAATATGAGCTCAACCCGACAAGCACAAAAAGACAAATTTCTAGCGCAGTTAACGCTCAAGCGGGAGCTTTGACTAGCGCCCCACTTGTAATGGGAAAATACACTGATAATGTTGCAAGTATACAGCCTATAAGTTTTAATAAACTAGAAAATAACTAGTGCCTCTCCTGCTCCCATTGCTAAATGTACCTTCCAGGAATAGTATGAAACAATGAAGTACCAAGTCTTACTATCATGTAGTCACAGCACACTGGTCAGCTGTCTAATAAGAAAGATCTGGTGATTACACACAATGTACCACAGTGAGATAAAGAGAAGTAATAATATACAGATGCAGTGTTTGTTAGTGTGAATATAAAGTGTTATATGTAATTGCCCTTTTGCTGAATGAAGATGATTTACAGTGGTTACCATTACTGTACATTGAGTTTTTACAGTGTGTAATTAAGATAATTTGAACAGATCAATTAATTACATGTGATTTATTGTGTGAAACATGACTATGTTATATCCAATAATCACCTCTAGTCATTTCATAAAGCATTAGAACATTTTCATATTGCACTATTGCTTCCATAGTATTATGTGCTTAGCCGCCATGATAGGAATAAACACAGAGTTAAAGTCAGCTCTGGAATGGCAATGCACTACTGGTCATGAGTTGAACACAAACCCTGAGCAGTATATGTGTTCAGCCACCAATCACCAAAAGTGTCCAAATCTGGAGTAGAAGTGTTTTGTCCCTCCATAGCAGACATTAACCCTTTAACGATTTTTTATGTTTCCTTTAAAAACCTTTAGCGTCAAACCACTTGAGTTCACATAATTTTACTATTTTAGCATGAAAATTGAAAACAGCAAAACTACAATTATGACAAATTCTATTTTTTTTTGGCTTTTTATAGAACATCTTGACATTAACATGAATGGAAATTAACAGGTGGGTGCAGAACAAAAATATGTGCGCACTGAATACAAAACGTATACGTTCTCGGCCATTTCCTGAAGCCATATGAATCAAATGTTTTTTTCCAGTATTTGACTATTAAATGACAGGGACTTGATGCGTTAACTTTAAAGGGACATCAAACCCCAAAATTTTCTTTCATGATTCAGATAGAGTGTTTGCAAGGAGGCGCTGGTTCAAAGAGGGTCCAAAGGATTCGCTGGAGTGCGGTATCCTACAATCTCCCCATATGTCTTGTTTGGTGTCCCCAAAAGCAGTAAGGAGATTTCACAATGGCTTGGTGCATTCAAACATCGTGAATAACAAATGCAGATACTCACAGGATAGACTTGAATATTTAAACACTTTATTAAAAACCTGCAGCTCAAAATAGAAATGCATTTATTTTGCTCAACAAGTAAACAACTAATAAATTAATATACGCCTAGATTTAGAGTTCTGCGGCCAAAGGGGTGCGTTAGCTACACTGGCTTTTTTCTGGCCGTTCACAGAATGGCTGCGTTAGGCTCCAAAAAAGGAGCGTATAGCATATTTACCGCAACTTCAACTCTCGATACCAGCGGTGCTTACGGACGCGGCCAGCTTCAAAAACGTGCTCGTGCACGATTCCCCCATAGAAAACAATGGGGCTGTTTGAGCTGAAAAAAAACCTAACACCTGCAAAAAAGCAGCGTTCAGCTCCTAACGCAGCCCCATTGTTTTCTATGTGGAAACACTTCCTACGTCTGCACCTAACACTCTAACATGTACCCCGAGTCTAAACACCCCTAACCTTATACTTATTAACCCCTAATCTGCTGCCCCCGCTATCGCTGACCCCTGCATATTATTTTTAACCCCTAATCTGCCGCCCCCGCTATCGCTGACCCCTGCATATTATTTTTAACCCCTAATCTGCTGCCCTAACATTGCCGACCCCTATATTATATTTATTAACCCCTAATCTGCCGCCCCCAATGTCGCCTCCACCTAACTACACTTATTAACCCCTAATCTGCCGACCGGACCTGAGCGCTACTATAATAAATGTATTAACCCCTAATCCGCCTCACTCCCGCCTCAATAACCCTATAATAAATAGTATTAACCCCTAATCTGCCCTCCCTAACATTGCCGACACCTAACTTCAAGTATTAACCCCTAATCTGCCGACAGGAGCTCACCGCTACTCTAATAAATTTATTAACCCCTAAAGCTAAGTCTAACTTTAACCCTAACACCCCCCTAAATTAAATATAATTTAAATCTAACGAAATAAATTAACTCTTATTAAATAAATTATTCCTATTTAAAGCTAAATACTTACCTGTAAAATAAACCCTAATATAGCTACAATATAAATTATAATTATATTATAGCTATTTTAGGATTTATATTTATTTTACAGGTAACTTTGTATTTATTTTAACCAGGTACAATAGCTATTAAATAGTTAAGAACTATTTAATAGCTAAAATAGTTAAAATAATTACAAAATTACCTGTAAAATAAATCCTAACCTAAGTTACAATTAAACCTAACACTACATTATCAATAAATAAATTAAATAAAATACCTACAATTACCTACAATTAAATCTAACACTACACTATCAATACATTAATTAAATACAATACCTACAAATAACTACAATTAAATAAACTAACTAAAGTACAAAAAATAAAAAAGAACTAAGTTACAAAAAATAATAAAATATTTACAAACATTAGAAAAATATTACAACAATTTTAAACTAATTACACCTACACTAAGCCCCCTAATAAAATAACAAAGCCCCCCAAAATAAAAAAATGCCCTACCCTATTCTAAATTAAAAAAGTTCAAAGCTCTTTTACCTTACCAGCCCTGAACAGGGCCCTTTGCGGGGCATGCCCCAAGAAATTCAGCTCTTTTGCCTGTAAAAAAACACATACAATACCCCCCCCCAACATTACAACCCACCACCCACATACCCCTAATCTAACCCAAACCTCCCTTAAATAAACCTAACACTAAGCCCCTGAAGATCTTCCTACCTTATCTTCACCTCACCGGGTATCACCGATCGGTCCTGGCTCCAAAATCTTCATCCAACCCAAGCGGGGGCTGGCGATCCATAATCCTGCGGCTGAAGAGGTCCAGAAGAGGCTCCAAAGTCTTCATCCTATCCGGGAAGAAGAGGCGATCCAGACCGGCAACCATCTTGATCCAAGCGGCATCTTCTATCTTCATCCGATGAGGAACGGCTCCATCGTGAAGACCTCCAGCGCGGATCAATCGACGTCCAACTGAAGAATGACGGTTCCTTTAAGGGACGTCATCCAAGATGGCGTCCCTCGAATTCCGATTGGCTGATAGGATTCTATCAGCCAATCGGAATTAAGGTAGGAAAATTCTGATCAGAATCAAGTTCAATCCGATTGGCTGATCCGATCAGCCAATCAGATTGCGCTCGCATTCTATTGGCTGATCGGAACAGCCAATAGAATGTGAGCTCAATCTGATTGGCTGGTCGGCAGATTAGGGGTTAATACTTGAAGTTAGGTGTCGGCAATGTTAGGGAGGGCAGATTAGGGGTTAATACTATTTATTATAGGGTTATTGAGGCGGGAGTGAGGCGGATTAGGGGTTAATACATTTTTTATAGTAGCGCTCAGGTCCGGTCGGCAGATTAGGGGTTAATAAGTGTAGTTAGGTGGAGGCGACGTTGGGGGCGGCAGATTAGGGGTTAATAAATATAATATAGGAGTCGGCGATGTTAGGGCAGCAGATTAGGGGTACATAGGGATAATGTAGGTGGCGGGGGTGTACGGAGCGGCAGATTAGGGGTTAAAAATAATATGCAGGGGTCAGCGATAGCGGGGGCGGCAGATTAGGGGTTAATAAGTGTAAGGTTAGGGGTGCTTAGACTCGGGGTACATGTTAGAGTGTTAGGTGCAGACGTAGGAAGTGTTTCCACATAGAAAACAATGGGGCTGCGTTAGGAGCTGAACGCGGCTTTTTTGCAGGTGTTAGGTTTTTTTTCAGCTCAAACTGCCCCATTGTTTTCTATGGGGGAATCGTGCACGAGCACGTTTTTTAAGCTGGCCGCGTCCGTAAGCACCGCTGGTATCGAGAGTTGAAGTTGTGGTAAATATGCTATACGCTCCTTTTTTGGAGCCTAACGCAGCCATTCTGTGAACTCTAAATACCAGCGGTATTTAAAAGGTGCGGCCAGAAAAAAGCCAGAGTAGCTAACGCACCCCTTTGGCTGCAGAGCTCTAAATCTAGGCGTAAGTGTTGGTAAAGTCGAAATCTGTAATTGTGTCTCCACAAATAAAGAACAAGAATATAGTGTGATACTGTATATAACAGATGTAAATTTGATTAGTTCAATGTATACTCACACTTTTCAGGAGCTAAACATCAGCTCCAAATATATAAGCAGACCTGATATCGGCTATCAGTGAGGCCAAAACATAGCAAAGGTCCGGATCCGCTATGTAAACAATTAAATTTATTAAAAGTATAAAAACATACTATACATATAAAATCACTAAGGGCTACAGTTGTATCCAAAGTCTCCAGAGAGGATGGTAATGGATTGTTTTGAAACAATGTATCCATTAACTTACAACTTCAATACAGAGAAAAGCCCTTCACTGTGACTGTAGCCACGTACTTCCCGACGTACGTTTCGCCACGCCCCTGTGGCTTTTTCAAGGGTGATGATCTAGCGGTCCAGTGATTCTTCTTTTAAGAAAGCAACGTCCAATGGCAAACATTGCTCAATTTTTTCGGGACATTTAAGTTGGTAGCCCATTGTTCAAAAGATTTGAAACATATGAATCATCTAAATAATGGTATCAAGGAAAATTAACACGATTTATATGGGATCATAAAAAATCATTATTACACAATGTATGTTACAAAAAAACATTTACGGTGGTATTTAAGGTGGTATTACATAATACACAACTTACAGACTAAATTCAGCTAAAATATGCTAAGTCATTTAGTTCATTGAACTCTATTTACAAAGTATGGAGTTTACTATCATAATTGAAGATATATAAGAAAAGAGCAATAGGACAACATATGTTAATATTCAATTTGTAAGAAAATGACATAATTCAAATCCTACATTTAGGCCAAATGGTATTAAAGGTATAGTAAACTCCAAAATTTTCTTTTATGATTCAGACAATTTTAAACAACTTTCCAATTTAATTCTTTTATCAAATTTTCTTCATTCTCTTGTTATCCATTGCTGAAGGGACAGCATTGCACTACTGACAGGAAGCTGAAAATATCTATTTAGCCAATCACAAGAGGCAAATGTGTGCAGGCACCAATTAGCAGTAGCTCCCACTAGTGTATGATATGTGCATGTTCATTTTTAACAAGGGATACTAAGAAAACGAAGCACATTTAAAAATAGAAGTGAATTGAAAGGGACAGTCTAGTCCAAAACAAACTTTCATGATTCAGATGAATGCTAAACCTAGGAGGTTCATATGCTAATTTCTAAGCCCTTGAAGGCGGTCTCTTCTCTCAGGGCATTTTGACAGTTTTTCACCACTAGAGGGTGTTAGTTCATGTGTGACATATAGATAACACCGTGCTCACACACAAGGAGTTCCTAGGAGCCAGCACTGATTGGCTAAAATGCGTGTCTGTCAAAAGAACTGAAATAAGGGGGCAGTTTGCAGAGGCTTAGATACAAGGTAATCACAGAGGTAAAAAGTAGATTTATATAACTGTGTTGGTCATGCAAAATTAGGGAATAGGTAATAAAGGGATTATCTATCTTTTAAAACAATAAAAAATTCTGGTTTAGACTGTCCCTTTAAAAGTGTCTTAAAATGACATGCTCTATCTGAATCATGCAAGTTTAATTTTGACTTTCCTATCAAAATCCACTTCATTTCTGACTTTGAGAGCTCCTTATCCTTAGCTATGCCTCTCCAATGATTATCTATTTTTCTAATACCCATAAAAATGAGTCCACTGGGATCCTTATTATGTTTTTCTTTAAAAAAAGGATAAAAAGGATTATAAGTTATTTATCATCATTTCTTCTCTGTATTATATCTAGTCAAATAGTCCTCTGTCATTAGTGCATAAGCCATATCTATGCTGCTTAGGTTTCATAGCAACTAAAACAGCACATTCTAGCGTTTTATTAATGCTGTCCCGTGTTAGTTTTTAATGATCTATTTTAATTTCCGATGTGAAGATGACTAATTTAAGTAATAATTATGTGAATGTAAATTTTTGGTGTTGATTTGTAACAAGGATTTTAGTCAGGTGGAAAAGCAGAAATAAATGACAGCACAAAAAATAGCAATAGGTAGGTGAAATTGTATTACTATGAAAATTGTGCACTTAAAGAAACATGATACCCAAATGTTGATGCACGTAAAGTGATGCAGCGTAGCTGTAAGAAACTGACTAGAAAATATCACCTGAACATTTCTATGTAAAATCGGAAAATATTTTAACTCAAAATTTCTTCTGTCGCAAAATCTGAAGTCCTAATGAGTGATAAAAAAAAAATGAATGGCTCTACTTTTAATCTAGGCCTTTATTATTTTCCAAGTGGATTTTTAAGTCAGCAGCAAAGTACATTTATTTTTGCTCTGTATTCTGCATTAGAAATGAAGAAACTTCTTGGAAATACTGACTACTGATTGCTCAAGCACAAAATATGTATTATTTTTGCCTGTCAATACAGCAAACTCTTTTCCATTGTTTCACAGTTGATATTTGCACGAGACATTGATTTGCTATCCCCAGAAATGACCTTCTCTGTAAAATCTCTTCATGTACACAGATAAACCTTCCAATCTGTTCAATTGTAAAATAATAAGAAAAAAAATACATTATTTTGATAACACTATTTTGGTATTAATTTTCAAATACAATTGAATTATTACATTTAGTGCCAGATTAGGCAGGAACACAAATGTTTGCGCACAAGTGTTAAGGCGTTTATCACAGGGTTTGTGCTCATCAGGTTTACCGCTGATATTACAAGTTAAAAGTAAACACGAGGGGGACGGAGCCAACTACCTAAGCAACAAGACGCACCATCTCAGGGCTCCTGAAAATTAGTTATCAAAATACGTATTTAGGGTAATATAGGTGCAGATATACATTACTATTTGGCTCCTATTTAGCTCCTATTATCCATCAGGTCTTGGAATTATATATTAAGACCATGAAAGTGCATAACTGATGCAGAAATCCTACTGAGGCCTGCTAGCTAACTGGGACCGCAGCCTGGGGTATAACAGCGCAACGGTACTTGCCCACGCATGAACTCGACTAGCTGAGATATAACTCCTACACTTTTTCTGTCTTTGCGACGCTGCAATGGAAAGGCAAGTACTTACTGCGCTGCAACAATTGCTCTGTTCCATGGACCTTCACCATCAGGCCTGTGTCGCTGAACTCAGGGCTGCTATGGCTACACCCCAGACTGCGGAGCAGTGGATTGCGGCTGAGGGAGAACCTGACTGGCCACAAAAACATACAGATAGTTCCGGAGACCCGCTGGAGAAACTCACGACAAACAGCGATAGCCTCAGTCTGGTGACACCGGAACAGGGAGACATGGATGAGCAGAGGAGACCCTCGCAGCCTTTCCCCACCCGTATTGAGCCGGAGCAGCAGAGCGCTACAAATATAACTGTCTCACCCAAAGAACCATCAGCGGAGCCAGAGGCTAAGGGGCGTGCAAGGCCTGAACCGAGAGATAAGCGGAGCCCAATAAACCTAGAGCATGCCGCGCTGCAGAAAGCAGGGACAAAGATCTGCAGTCATGAGGCCATTGGAGCACATATCTACATAAATACGTACCCGCAGCTCACCAGGATCGCAGTAACTTTGCTCACACACAAAGTGGTCCCAGGCCGGGGCTACCCATCCCGCATGCTGACTCACGCTGAGATCCCATCACGGTCCCCTTGCAGAATGGGAGTGGGCTAGCGAGAATGTAGTGCAGCTCTTTGGCATGTCAGCGCTGGCCCAGATCCAGGTTCCACACAGGCACAAACCTTGAACTTTATAGTTGTGGGACATCCTTAGTTTACATAAGTGGTAGTAGCGCTTAGTGCTGCTATTAAATAACCTCTATTCATACTCTGGGACGCTGACCGGCAATGTTACCCTATATCTAGCTCCCCTGAAATGAGAGCCCTCAATGATCAGTTAGGTCTAATCCATACACGGAGTTATGCTTTATAAATGTTATATTCTTTAAATTTATAAGTATGTTCATGGCTATTTAGCATTAACAACTGTTTTCCTCTAAAGCAGTCCTGTACTTTACAACTAACATTGCCTACTGAGAGTCTTACTTTATAAATTAAGTATGTACATGCATATTTTCAATTTCTGGCTGCTCCTCTAGTAAGCATGGCCATCCACTAAGATCCATATTACCAACTGAGAGTTTCTTATTTTCTTTGTGCAAATGGGGGTATGTGATTGCGGCATAGTGTTTTGTTCACACAGGATATACCAACCTGCATCTAAATACAAAGTGCTTTCAAATGCACAGTAACTTCTCATAAGAGCTCATAGTCTAGCCCTCAGAATACTTATACTTAATATACTAGCTACCAGGGTCAGTCTCTCCTTCACCCTTATGCTATGTCTAAGGACACACGCTGTAGACCCACCTAAAATATTGAGAATAGGAGATTGTTTTTAAGCAGGACCACCATAAGTACCCATATTATTAGTTAATGGTACACGTTGACATCTCTCCTTTTATACTACTCAGTTGTAGACACCTAGTGCCTCACAACCTTTTTTTTGTGGATTTAATTACTTCCAATTATCTCATCGCAAGCCCCTATATGTTTAGAAGGAACATCTGCTAGGTCTGGATCTCTATAAACTCAGAGCTCAACTAACTTAAGGCCCCTTACGCACATCACATATTGTAGATTGGTATTGCTACAATTCTCAGGTTCAATGGCTTAAAGTTGGCCCCTTTGGTCTCAGTAAAGTTAAAGTTACTATGATATTCAGAGTTCAACTAGATTCCAGTATGTATTTACTTATATCGCCCTGTTGGCGACCATAGCTCAAACATATGTTACTTTCCCAATGTAGCCTTATACTCAGATTAGCTAGCTATTAATTCGTACTCTGTTAATAATTACTATATATACCTCAATAGCTACCCCACAGGTAGCATAGACAGCCCCCGACCTAGACCCAACATAGAATATCATTTGTCGTATTCCCTCGTCCAACTGTGTTCCACCAACTCACTACCTCTTCTTTATTTTCTTACCCTTAGATAGAACACATCTACAACAGGAGCCCAACCTCCTCCCCCCACTCTCTTTCTTTCTCTTTTCCTTTTCTTTTTATTCTCTAAAAGCAGCTTTTGCCTGCTGATTTTCCCCATCTTTCTATCCCTCACTAGGTTCAAAAGTGACCACTTCAAATGCCAAGTTCCTCCTTAAATGTCCATAAGCTATGTAAGGTTCAAGAGTAACCTTCCTTATCAACTGAGGAACCCACTATAGAATATAATATAAATATAAAAATGAGGTCCAAGTTGATTATCCATACAGACCCACTGTAATACTGTTGCTTTATCTTGAATGTATCTATCTGTCATATAATATGTTGTTTATATTTCATGGTATTTCATATTGGTTGTACTATTCTCATAACCTCAATAAAAAAATAATTATAAAAAAAAAAACACGAGCGCTTCATGGCAATAGCGATTTACGCTAGAATGATTACCACAACTTCAGAGCTCTGGTTAACTGTTTTGCAAAACATAAAAGTTGCACAAACCACATAAAAAATACATTACAAAGTATAGTTACACTCATAACAACACCATCTTATAAAAATTATAAATAAAAAGATTGAACACCAAAGTTACAGTTGTGTTCAAAAGTTTACATACCCTGGCATAATTTAATATTTTTTTGGCCATTTTTCAGAGAATATGAATGATAACACAAAAACCTTTCTTTCACTCATGGTTAATGTTTGGCTGTAGCTATTTATTATCAATCAACTGTGTTTACTCTTTTTGAATCATAATGACAACAGAAACTACCCAAATAAAAAGTTTACATACCCCAGTTCTTAATAACGTGTATTGCCTCCTTTAACATCAATGACAGCTTGAAGTCTTTTGTGGTATTTGTGGATGAGGCTCTTTATCTTCTCAGATGGTAAAGCTGCCCATTCTTCCTGGCAAAAAAGCCTGCAGTTCCTGTAAATTCTTGTGCTGTCTTGCATGAACTACACGTTTGAGATCTCCTCAGAGTGGCTCAATGATATTGAGGTCAGGAGACTGAGATGGCCACTCCAGAACCTTCACTTTATTCTTCTGTAGCCAATAACAGGTCGACTTGGCCTTATGTTTAGAATCATTGTTGAAATGTGCAAGTACGTCCCATGCTCAGCTTCCGGGCTGATGAATGCAAATTTTCCTCCAGTATTTTTTTATAACATACTGCATTCATCAATTGCCATCAAATTTCCTGTGCCTTTGTAGCTCACACATTCCCAAAACATCAGCGATCCGCCTCCGTGTTTCACAGTAGGAATGGTGTACCTTTCATCATAGGCCTTGTTGACTCCTCTCCAAATGTAGCGTTTATGGTTGTGGCCTAAAAGCTCAATTTTGGTCTCATCACTCCAAATGACTTTGTGTCAGAAGCTTTTCTCTGTGCTGTTTGGCATATTGTAAGCAGGATACTTTGTGGCATTTGTGTAGTAATGGCTTTTTTCTGGCGACTCGACCATGCAGCCCATCTTTCTTCAATTGCCTCCTTATTGTGCATCTTGAAACAGCCACACCACATGTTTTCAGAGAGCCTTGTATTTCACCGGAAGTTATTTGTGGGGTTTTCTTTGCATCACAAACAATTTTCCTGGCAGTTGTGGCTGACATTTTAGTTGGTCTACCTGACCGTGGTTTGTTTTCAACAGATCCCTTAATTTTCCACTTCTTGTTTAGAGTTTGAACACTGCTGATTGGCATTCTCAATTCCTTGGATATCGTTTTTATATCCCTTTTCCTGTTTTATACAGTTCAATTACCTTTTCCCGCAGATCTTTTGACAATTCTTTTGCTTTCCCCATGAATCCAGAAACGTCAGTGCAGAACTGGATGAAAGATGCAAGGGTCTGTTAGGAGTCCAGAAACTCATTAACCTTTTATACACACACACTAATTACAAGCAAACAGATCACAGGTGAGGGTGGACCTTTAATAGCCATTCAAACCCCTTTGTGTCAACTTGTGTGCATGTTATCAGGCCATAATAACCAGGGTATGTAAACTTTTGATCAGGGTCATTTGGGTAGTTTCTGTTGTCATTATGATTTAAAAAGAGTAAACACAGTTCATTGATAATAAATGGCTTCAGCCAAACACTAACCATGTGTGAAAGAAATGTTTTTGTGTTATCATTCATATTCTCTGAAAAATGGCCAAGAAATCATAAATTCTGCCAGGGTATGTAAACTTATGAGCACAACTGGTATAAAGGCTCAAAGATATGAGATCTCAGTTGTTAGAGAAAAAAAAAGTAGGCAAAGGGATTTAACATAGAGATACATACATATACATCTTTACAGATAGATATGTATGTGTGTGTGTGTGTGTGTGTGTATATATATATATATATATATATATATATACATATATATATATATATATATATACATATATATATATACATATTTATGCAATATTCGTTTTTAATAAAGTGTTATTTACTGTAAATATTTGACATTCCAATGTTCTGCACATAGCAGAATATGTTCTATGTATTTATAAACTTATAGAACTTACCTGATAAATTAATTTCTTTCATGGTGACGAGAGTCCATGAGCTAGTTACTGATGGGATATACATTCCTAGCAGGAGGGGGCAGTTTCCCAAACCTCAAATGCCTATAAATACACCTCCCACCTCACTCATACCTCAGTTTAATGTATAGCCAAGTTAGTGAGGTGTATAAGGAGTAAAATCATAAACAAAGAGGAACAGGATAAATAATGTGCTTTATACAAAAGAATCATAACCCCCCAAAAAAATAGGTGGGTCTCGTGGACTCTCGTCACCATTAAAGAAATTAATTTATCAGGTAAGTTCTTACATAAATTATATTTTTTTTTATATAGGTGGCAAGAGTCCATGAGCTAGTTACTGATGAGATGTAGTACCCAAGATGTGGAAGTCCACGAGTGACAATAGAGGTAAGGATAAAATGAAGACAGCTATTTCCGCTGAGAAATGAAATCCCAAAAAATAATTATGTTTTCTTAAAAATTAAAAAAAACAAATCATAAGCACTATAATCAAACTGAGACAGCTGCCTGAAGAACCTTTCTACCAAAAGCTGCTTCTAAAGAAGCAAAAACGTAAAAATTGTGAAATTTAGTAAAGGTATGCAAAGAAGACCAAGTGGCTGCTTTGCAGATTTGATCAACTGAAGCTTCATTCTTGAAAGTCCAAGATGTGGCAACTGATTTTGTAGAATGAACTGTTATTCTCTGAGGCGGAGACTACCCCGCCTCAAAATAAGCTTTGTGAATCAGAAGTTTCAACCAAGATGCCAAAGAAATGCCATGATGCCAAAGAAAAAGAAAGTAGTTTAATGTCCAAATATGCATAGGCTCAAAAGGAGGAGCCTGCAAAGTATTTAATACAAAATTTAGACTCCAAGGAGGAGAGATAGATTTAATAACAGGTTTGATATGAGTCAAAGCCTGTACGAAACACTGAACATCAGGAAGATTAGAAATCTTTCTGTGAAATAAAACAGAAAGAGCAGAGATTTGTTCTTTCAAAGTATTGGCAGACAAACCTTATCCAAATCATACTGAAGAATCCTAAGAATTCTAAAAGAATCCCAAGAATAACTATGAGTGGAACACCATGAAATATAGGTTTTCCAAACCTTGTGATATATTTTCATTGAAATAGGCTTACTAGCCTGTATCATAGTGTTAATCACAGAGTCAGAGAAACCTCTATGAACTAAGGACTAAGCGTTCAATTTCCATGCCTTCAAATTTAGAAATTTGAGGTCCGGATGGAAAAATGGGCCTTGAGACAGAAGGTCTGGTCTTAGAAGAAGTGACCAAGGTTGGCAACTGGACATTCGGACAAGGCCCACATACCAGAACTTGTGAGGCCATGTTGGTGCTATCAGAAACACATAAGACTGTTCCATTATGATCTTTGAGATCACTCTTGGAAGAAGAACTAGAGGTGGGAAAATTTAAGCAGGTTGGTAAAACAAAGGAACTCCTAAAGCATCCATCATTTCCACCTGAGGATCCCTGGACCTGGAGAGGTATCTGGGAAGTCTCTTGTTCAGCCGAGAGGCCATCAGATCTATGTCTGGACGACCCCACATCTGCACAATATGATAGAATACATCTGGATGGAGAGACCACTCCCCCAGATGTAGAGTCGGACGGCTGAGATAATCCGCTTCCCAATTGTCTACACCTGGAATTGCAGTGATTAGACAAGAGTTGGATTCTGCCCAAGAAAGTATTAGAGATACTTATTTTATTGCTAGGGGACTGCGAGTCCCCCCTTGATGATTGACATATGTCACTGTTGTGACATTGTCTGTTTGAAACCCAATATATGGTTCTCTCTTTAATAGAGGCCAAGTCTGAAGAGCTCTGAAATTAGCATGGATTTCCAAGATATTGATTGTTAACCTCGCCTCTCAAGGATTCCAAACTCCTTGTGCTGTCAGAGACCCCCAAGCAGCTCCCTAACCTGTGAGACTTGCATCTGTTGTGATCACAGTCCAGGTAGGATGAACAAAAGAAGCCCCTTGAACAATAAGATCATGATTTAGCCACCAAGTAAGAGAGAGTTGAGTGTTGGAATTTAAGAATATCAGTTGTGATATCTGAGTATAATCCCTGCACCATTGATGCAACTTGCAAAGCTGTAGAGGTCTCATATGAAAATGAGCAAAAGGGATCGCATCCAATGCTGCAATCATGAGACCTAAAACTTCCATGCACATAGCCACTGAAGGAAATTATGGAGACTGAAGGTTTAGACAGGCTGAAACCAATCTTGAACGTCTCTTTTCTGTTAGGGATAGAGTAATGGACACTGAATCTATATGGAAACCTAAAAAGGTGACCTGTATAGGAGGAATCAAGAAACTCTTTGGTAAATTGATCCTCCAACCATGTCTTTGAATAAACAACAGAAGTTGTTTTGTGTGAGATTCTGCTAAATGAAAACATTGAGCAAGTACCAAGATACCGTCCAAATAAGGAAACATCACAATACCCTGCTCTATGATTACAGATAGAAGGGCACATAAAACTTTTGAGAATATTCTTGGTATTTCAGTAGCTCTCATCCTATTGGCTGTTTTGAACAGTCAATAGGATTTCAGTAGTTGTCATCCAATTGCCTAATTTGAATTTGAAGAATGAAATCAGCCAATAGAAATGCAAGGTACGCCAATTTTAAAAGGGTACCTTGCATTCAACTTCAGTGTATGGCGGAGATTGTATGAAGAGAACGTTCCGCGCAGGATGTCATCATCGCGGGTCTTGGATAGCTCCGCTCTGCACCACCGGCATGAAGATAGAAGACGCCCCTGCAATGGATGAAGATGTTGCCGCCTGGATGAAGACTTCTCACTGCCTGGATGAAGACTTCTCGAAGCCTGGATGGAGATGGATGTCCTGACTTCAGAAACCGTGAGTAGATTTTATGGGGTTAGTGTTAGTTTTTTTTTTTTATCTTTTTTTTTTTTAGATTAGGGATGGGCACTGTAAAAGAGCTGAATGCCGAGAGGCGGGGCGCACCCGTGCATGGAGATGGATGCACTGCTGTGAAGCTCCATAGTCTTTCACAGTCATTTGGCCCACAAACCTGCTAAACCTAGGTGCAAAACGAAGACAGCCTGCCTGAACCTTCGAGACACAAGGTGGTGACATAATTGTCATGTTAATCCGCTGAACAAAGCGGTAATTGGCTCCAAAGCCCTGACTGAAAGTTCCGGTCGCCATCTTTAAAATTCAGCCTGCGGAGTATTCGGCCTTCACGTCCAGATAAACAGATGGATCATCCAGCCATCACAGCAGACCCTTCAACTGTGGAGGAGATACACGGCTGTTTGCCATCAGGACAATAGATGTCAGGGTAAGATCGACTTAAGGCGTTATAATTCTGTGCCCCTCAGCAAATCACATGGCCATTAAAAACGGCACTATTCTGCATAACTAGGTGATAAAGTGGTCACGCTACTCAGTCTAAAAACCTTATATTTACAAAACATGCTACATAGGATGTGTGTGAAAGCTGGTCTTTATTAGAAGAGAGGTAACTACCTCATAACAACATAATTTGCACATTAAGCCAGGTCCTGGGGTGATTTGTATGCCCTCAGTGTATAATGGTGTCCCCATGTAAGCTAAAGATAAGTATTTGGGGGAAGTTATAACCAGTTGAATAAACATAAACCCTGATACAATACCTCATCTGTGATATTTCCTGAAACAGGTGCTCCAGAAGAGCTAGATACAAGTATTAAGTTCAAGGCTCTAAGTATACAGCTGCCATTTTATTAACCCATAATAAAATTACATCACCATTCTCTCTTCATATGGCAGCTAGGAAATCCTATAGACAGACCAGAAGAGTGAATAAATTAGAGGTACCATCAGTAAGCTCCTATTTTTCTCTACAAGAGCAAAACCCCAATCAAGAGTTAATAGGTGCCATACAATCTGACAACATGGCATCTCAGGCCTCTGCACAGACTCCTCAGTCTTCCATAGAACAGCTAACTCAAATTCAAGCCACAATAGCTGCTCTCCCATCAAAGTCGGACATTGCTGACCTAAAGTCCTTCATCAAATCTGAAATATCATCAATTAAAAAAGATATTGGTGAATTGGGCTCCAGGATTGAATGCCTGGAGGAGGGGCAGGAAAACTTGGAATCCATAGTCAGTAATAACACCCAACATCTCAATTGCCAAGACTCTATAATTCAGGACTTACAATGAAAAGTGGAAGATCTTGATAATAGGAATCGACGTAGTAATTTACGGATTAGAGGTGATCCTGAGGACATCACCTATGAAAATATAACCACATACCTCCTGCAACTCTTTAAATTACTGGCTCCATCGTTGAAATTAACGGACTCCTCCTTAGAAAGAGCCCACAGAGCTCTACGTCCGAGACCTAAGCCGGAAAGTCCCCCTAGGGATATAATCATGAAATTTGCCTTTTACCAACATAAGGAAATCATCTGGAAACAAGCAAGATCACAAAGCCCCGTTCTTTTCCAGGGTCAAACCCTCCAAATATTTCAGGATCTGTGTCCCACAGCAATCGAAAAGAGACGCTCTCTTAAATTTATTACCACCACCTTACAGGAAAATAAAATACGATACAGATGGGGATTTCCGTTTAGCCTTCTAATCCAAAATCCAAATAAACCTTTATATACAAAGACTTGGAGGACCTTGATGCTTTGTCTAAAAGTCTCAACCTGTCTTTCCCATGCCCACAGCATCAGAATCAGGATTCTCGACACAAAACCTCAGACACCCTCCAAAAACAATGCAATGATCATTGGACTCTTGTCTCCAAAAAGAAACTTAAAGACCCTTTAGTTAACTGAGGGGATGTACAGTTTGGCCTGGGACATTTCCTTGCTTGAAACCATGGCTATCCATGTGAATACAGGTTGTATGATTATTATTTATATACTGAACTGTAATCCTTAGATTGGACTTTCTCCTTAATTTACCAATAACTAGAGTTATTATTTCTAAAGGATTGTGATATAAATAACAGTTAAACATAGGACCCAGAAAGCACAGGTATACCTATATTATGCACACTTTTACAAGACGGTTATACGAACACAGTCCATGTGTAAGTTAAGACCTAAATAGACCATTCTACTGGGTGGTTCACCATTCCACTTTATATAACTTCATAGATAGGGGTGTGGAAGCCCCTCAATGGGAAAGTAGTCAGAAGACCCTCAAACGAGGGACACATAATGACACATTGGTGTGGAAGTAAGTTAAGTTAAATACTGCCACTTAAATAAAAGCTTTACAAGTAAACAAAAGGTCTACTATTTTACAGCTTTCAATTAATACAAGACATAGGGGGTCCTAAGATCCCAAGGTTATTTGAACTCTATGGTTTCCCTTTTTTATTTTGTTGTTGTTGTTGTTATCCTTATATGTATAACCGGTGTAGCTTGGAGGACTTGAAACCAGGCTAAGCAGGTTATCAATAGGTAAATTAGTTTGTAATGTAGAAAGTTTGTGGGCAGTTGTTGCTCTTATGTTCGTGATATGTTAGCAAACCTTATAACATTGTAACAACGGAAATGTTTGACTTTTTAGTTTAATTGATTATCGCACCCTTTCTTGTTTAATAAGGACCAAAGAATGGGAAACGCATCCTCACAGATGTCACTCTTGATGACTTCAATATTATTTTTGTTTTTCATATGCTATATATCCGTCTCTTTCTTTCCCTTTTTGCTGATCTGTCTGTCCAGAATCGCCATGATACAAGTAAATACTCTATTACCTCTACCTGAGGGTCCACATATGTCAGTAATACTCATAATATTCACTTACCTGCTCCTCTATGGCTAACTCTCGACACACCTACAAGCCCTTAGACTCCATAAGAATTCAGACAATAAACGCTAAAGGGCTTAATATCCCAGCTAAACGATCCCAGGCATTACATGATTTTCAGAGGCACAAAGCAGATATAGTGTTTCATCAACAATAGGGAGCCAACAACCTTTACATCCAAATTTGGCACATGCTACTATGCTTCCCTCACAAAATCCAAAAAGCAAGGTTGGGATTTTAATTAAGAAAAATATCCCATTCTCAGTAATTAAACTGGTCAAAGACAGATAAGGTAGATATATTATATTAGTAGGCCTACTATATGATCGTCCAGTTACACTAGTCTCCATATACTCTCCGAATTCCAAACAATCTAAATTCATTAAAGCAGTAACTAATCTAATTTTAGAACATCAAAAGGGAACTCTGATACTCTGCGGAGACCTGAATATGCCTCTAAATCCCCAACTACAATGTTCGTCCTCACACTCTTCAATATCAACCTCACAGATTAACCGCACTAATGCTTACCTTAGAAAACTGGTTGTTCACGACCTTTGGAGGGTCTCAAATCTGGAGAAAAGAGATTACACATTCTATTCATACCCCCATAAACTCTATACAAGAATAGATTACATCTTTACTGACGTTACAGGACTAGCATTGTTTCCCTCTACACAAATCTCCTCCCTTACCTGGTCTGATCATGCTTCAGTCTTGGGTACACTAACTTGGCCTACCAAACCGATTTGAGACTATATATGGAGATTGGATAACACTTTACTTTCAGACCCTTTGATAGCACAACACATCTCAAAATCCATTACAGAATATTTTACCTTTAACACCACCCAAGACCTAACCCAAGCTAATATATGGGAAGCCCATAAATGCGTGCTACGAGGTGAATTCATAGGCATAAAATCCTCATTATTGAAAAAAAAACGTATTTACCTAGAATCCCTGACCGCTAACATAGAATCATTAGAACAGAACCATAAGAAATTCCCTGAGGATCACCATCTACTAATTGCTCTGCAATTGGAGAGGGATAAGCTAGCATCCTATTGCAACAAAGAACACAAAAGACAAACAAAATGACAACAATCAAATTATGAGGGACAGAATAAATCAGGTAGATCTCTTGCACGCTACCTAAAACAAAAAGCACATAAATCATATATTTTACGCATAAAAGATGACTACAATAAAGAACATTTCTCCTCCAAAGTTATAGCAAATACATTCAGGGATTACTATCAAAAATTATACAACCTAAATAATCCAACCAGTATATCACCCCTAGAACATGATACTAAATCTAGAGCAATAGCCACATTTATATCATCCCTTCACCTTCCTCAAATCTCCTCTCACCACAAAACTCAATTAGATGAACCTATATCATTAGAGGGAATTAAAACGGTTATCAAAGACCTTCCAAATGGCAAGACACCTGGTCCTGATGGATTTAGTAACAAATACTACAAACAATTTCAGGAGGAACTACTACCCCATCTTACACATTTCTTTAACTATATCAATGAATCCAAGTCACTATCCCCTAGTTTATTGGAGGCTCATATCATTTTATTACCAAAACCTAACAAACCTTTAGACCACCCATCACACTATAGACCAATTTCTCTCCTAAACTCTGATATAAATTTTTTTGCAAAGGTGCTGGCAAACCGTATGAACTGCTTGTTACTGGACATAATTCACCAGGACCAGGTAGGATTTATACCAAAGAGAGAAGCTAAAGACAACACGGTCAGGGCCTTAAATTTCATCCATTTTCTACAAGACAGAGAAATCCCGGGGATCCTACTGTCTATAGATGCAGAGAAGGCCTTTGACCGTGTTGACTGGTTATTCTTGCGTGCTACATTGGATTCCATGGGCTTTGGTCCCAAAATAATAGACAGAATCTTCTCCCTTTATTCCCAACCCAATGCTAAGTTATTAATAAATGGAACCCTATCTGCCCCCTTTAATATAAGCAATGGAACCCGCCAGGGATGCCCCCTCTCCCCTCTTCTATTTGCGTGCTTTATAGAAACCATTGCGACTAAGATACGACAAAACCCTAATATAAAAGGGATACAAGTAGGCTCACAATCATATGTCCTCTCCCTTTTCGCGGATTATATTTTATTTTCACTCACAGATCCAGAACACTCTGTTCCCCCACTATTACAAGACTTCCAACTATTTCACACAATTTCCAACTTTAAAATTAATTCTACAAAATCTGAGGAGCTAAACATTAATCTAGATAAACCTACTCTTCTTAGAGTTAAACAAATGACCCCTTTTTACATGGTGCAAAAACACACTACACTACACTACACTACTTAGGTATAGAACTAGCAGCTACATTAGAAGAAACTTTTACCAAAAACTATGAACCTATCAAAAAACTATTATTAGAGATCTCTCTTCATGGTTATCAAAAAGACTATCTTGGTCAGGCAAAATAAACACCCTCAAAATTAACATATTCCCAAGATTGTTATATATCCTTCAGGCGCTGCCAATCCCATTGCCATCATCCTACCTTTTAAGCATTCAAAAAGCGTTTAGCGACTGGGCCAGAAAACCACCTACAATCAATTATATCATTATGCAAAAACCTAAAACTCAAGGCGGATTGGGTATCCCCAATATCACATTATACAGACAAGCCATCTTTTTGCAAAGAATAGTAGACTTGCATATTCATTATGATCACAAAAGATGGGTACAATTAGAACATTTAATTTCAGATGTCCCACATTTGGGCAGACTGTGTTGGAGTTTAGAGAAAACGTGTCACAAAATGATACACAGCACCCCACTGATAACAGAAAACTTATGCTACATGGGAACATATCCTGTCCAAAAACTACATACATATCTTCTAAAACCGTCCCCTCTCACCTTACTCATAGAAAACGGACAATTCACAGTAGGACACAATGCCCTTATAAACATAGAGGACACAAATATCCGAGATCTTTCCATTCATATGATAACGTCAGGAGACAAGATCCTCTCTCAGAATGACTTGCTGGATAAGGGATATACCTATTTTCACAATTGGTTTAACTATCATAGGGTAAATCGGTTCATCTCATCGCATGAACAGAGCAGAAACATGGTGAGACCTCTAACAAATTTCGAAATCCCTATGTACTGGTACCCCCCCCCGATCTCTCACACTCCTCTCGTTGATATATAAAATACTCACAACTAACCCTCCCGGTTATATCCCACCCATATCCTGCCTCAAACAAGCACAACAATTTTTCAAAATATCACAAAAATGTCAGTTTCACTCTCAGTAGTTGAAATAAATTAAAAAAATCCTACACCGTTGGTACTTTACCCCCAATAAAATCCATCGCCTATTCAATCACAGGTCAGACCGATGTTGGATATGTGGCCATGGAGGCAGCAACATGGCTCATATGTGGTGGTGGTGCAACACAATACAAACCTTTTGGAGATTAGTTATAGCTGAAATTGAGTTGATATTAGAGACTCAATTTTTTTTGGACCCACTGGTGTGGTTGTTGTGCAGTCCCCTTAAAATTAAACATAAACCCTACAAAAAAACTATTTTGTGTGATGACGAATAGCATTATATTCTTAATAGTGAAAAACTGGAAGAGCAAAACATCCCCAACTTTGGCGATGTGGTCGGAGTTCCTAGAATTGGAGGAATACTTTTATCTGAAAAACAATAAAATGGACGTGTATGCGGAAATGCTCGCTACTTAGGAATACTATCTCAAACATACACTCATAACCAAGACAACCTGACACGCTAGATCTAAAAAGTATACCACACCTAGACATGGAGGACTATCAAAAATAGGTATTTGCAACTAGTGATACTATGTACAGTATGTGCTCCACATTTTTGAGCATGAGGTTTCGCAACAGCGGCGACAGACAGTTCAATAACCAAGATGTACTACTTATCCTGGAGGGATTGATCAGCATTTTTTTCTCTCTTTTTTTCCGCTTCTATATTCTTTCATTCTTTTCACTCCTTTCCATCTCTCATATAACGTTAAGAATACATTTATGGTATAAATTAAAAAGGGAAGGTATTTCAACTCTCTTCTTAACTATCATCTCTATTTCTATGTAAAATATAACTGACAATGTTATCCAGACTGGAGGGAGCTGTGTCTCCCAGACTGCAATATGTAAGTTTTACTTTTTCATTCAATAAAGTCAGTATAAAAAAAAAAAAAGGTGAATGCCCATACAAATGCCCCTTTAGGGTCAATGGGTAGCTTAGGTTTTATTTAGACTTTTTTTTATTTTTCGGGGGTTTGTTGGGTGGAGGGGTTTTACTGTTGGGGGGACTGTGTATTCTTTTCTAGGTAAATGAGCTGTTTAACATAGGGCAATGCCCTACAAAGGCCCTTTTTGCGTGCTTTATAGAAACCATTGCGACTAAGATACGACAAAACCCTAATATAAAAGGGATACAAGTAGGCTCACAATCATATGTCCTCTCCCTTTTCGCGGATTATATTTTATTTTCACTCACAGATCCAGAACACTCTGTTCCCCCACTATTACAAGACTTCCAACTATTTCACACAATTTCCAACTTTAGAATTAATTCTACAAAATCTGAGGAGCTAAACATTAATCTAGATAAACCTACTCTTCTTAGAGTTAAACAAATGACCCCTTTTACATGGTGCAAAAACACACTACACTACACTACACTACTTAGGTATAGAACTAGCAGCTACATTAGAAGAAACTTTTACCAAAAACTATGAACCTATCAAAAAAACTATTATTAGAGATCTCTCTTCATGGTTATCAAAAAGACTATCATGGTCAGGCAAAATAAACACCCTCAAAATTAACATATTCCCAAGATTGTTATATATCCTTCAGGCGCTGCCAATCCCATTGCCATCATCCTACCTTTTAAGCATTCAAAAAGCGTTTAGCGACTGGGCCAGAAAACCACCTACAATCAATTATATCATTATGCAAAAACCTAAAACTCAAGGCGGATTGGGTATCCCCAATATCACATTATACAGACAAGCCATCTTTTTGCAAAGAATAGCAGACTGGCATATTCATTATGATCACAAAAGATGGGTACAATTAGAACATTTAATTTCAGATGTCCCACATTTGGGCAGACTGTGTTGGAGTTTAGAGAAAACGTATCACAAAATGATACACAGCACCCCACTGATAACAGAAACTTATGCTACATGAGAACATATCCTGTCCAAAACTACATGCATATCTTCTAAACCGTCCCCTCTCACCTTACTCATAGAAAACGGACAATTCACAGTAGGACACAATGCCCTTATAAACATAGAGGACACAAATATCCGAGATCTTTCCATTCATATGATAACGTCAGGAGACAAGATCCTCTCTCAGAATGACTTGCTGGATAAGGGATATACCTATTTTCACAATTGGTTTAACTATCATAGGGTAAATCGGTTCATCTCATCGCATGAACAGAGCAGAAACATGGTGAGACCTCTAACAAATTTTGAATCCCTATGTACTGGTACCCCCCCCCCCGATCTCTCACACTCTCTCGTTGATATATAAAATACTCACAACTAACCCTCCCGGTTATATCCCACCATATCCTGCCTCAAACAAGCACAACAATTTTTCAAAATATCACAAAAATGTCAGTTTCACTCTCAGTAGTTGAAATAAATTAAAAAATCCTACACCGTTGGTACTTTACCCCCAATAAAATCCATCGCCTATTCAATCACAGGTCAGACCGATGTTGGATATGTGGCCATGGAGGCAGCAACATGGCTCATATGTGGTGGTGGTGCAACACAATACAAACCTTTTGGAGATTAGTTATAGCTGAAATTGAGTTGATATTAGAGACTCAATTTTTTTTGGACCCACTGGTATGGTTGTTGTGCAGTCCCCTTAAAATTAAACATAAACCCTACAAAAAAAACTATTTTGTGTGATGACGAATAGCATTATATTCTTAATAGTGAAAAACTGGAAGAGCAAAACATCCCCAACTTTGGCGATGTGGTCGGAGTTCCTAGAATTGGAGGAATACTTTTATCTGAAAAACAATAAAATGGACGTGTATGCGGAAATGCTCGCTACTTAGGAATACTATCTCAAACATACACTCATAACCAAGACAACCTGACACGCTAGATCTAAAAAGTATACCACACCTAGACATGGAGGACTATCAAAAATAGGTATTTGCAACTAGTGATACTATGTACAGTATGTGCTCCACATTTTTGAGCATGAGTTTTCGCAACAGCGGCGACAGACAGTTCAATAACCAAGATGTACTACTTATCCTGGAGGGATTGATCAGCATTTTTTTCTCTCTTTTTTTCCGCTTCTATATTCTTTCATTCTTTTCACTCCTTCCCATCTCTCATATAACGTTAAGAATACATTTATGGTATAAATTAAAAAGGGAAGGTATTTCAACTCTCTTCTTAACTATCATCTCTATTTCTATGTAAAATATAACTGACAATGTTATCCAGACTGGAGGGAGCTGTGTCTCCCAGACTGCAATATGTAAGTTTTACTTTTTCATTCAATAAAGTCAGTAAAAAAAAAAAAAAAGCTGAATGCCCATACAAATGCCCCTTTAGGGTCAATGGGTAGCTTAGGTTTTATTTAGACTTTTTTTTATTTTTCGGGGGTTTGTTGGGTGGAGGGGTTTTACTGTTGGGGGGACTGTGTATTCTTTTCTAGGTAAATGAGCTGTTTAACATAGGGCAATGCCCTACAAAGGCCCTTTTAAGGGCTATTGGTAGTTTATTGTAGGTTAGGGGGTGTTTTTATTTTGAGGGAGCTTTTTTATTTTTATAGGGCTATTAGATTAGGTGTAATTGTAATTATTATTTTTTGTAATCTATGAGTTTTTTATTTTTCGTATTTTTAGTGTTTATTATTTTTTGTAATGTTAGATTTTTTTAACTTTTTCATGGTATTAAGATTTTTTAAATTTGAAATTTAGGTTTTTTAATTTTTTGCAGTGTTAAGGTTTTTAATCATGTAATTTAGGAATTTTAATTGGTAGTTTTTTAATTTTATTAGAATAGTTATGTTAGGTTAATTTATAGTTTAATCTTAGGTTTTTTTTATTTCACAGGTAAGTTTTTATTTATTTTAAGAAAGTTATATTGTAACTTTGAATTTAAAGTTCGGGGGTGTTAGGTTTAGGGGTTAATAGTTTAATTTAGTGTTTTGCGATGTGGGGGGTGGCAGTTTAGGGGTTAATAGGTTTAGTTTATTAGTTACGATGTGGGGGGCTGGTGGTTTAGGGTTAATAGTTTTATTTAGTGTCTGCGATGTCGGGGGCGGCGGATTAGGGGTTAATCATTTTATTTTGTGTATTGGCAATGTTGGGGAGTGGCGGATTAGGGGTTACTAGATTTATTTAGTGTTGGCGATATGGGTAGGCAGCAGATTAGGGGTTAATAGGTTTATTTAATAGTTGTAATGTGGGTGGGCGGCAGATATGGGGTAAATAGGTGTAATATAGAATTTGTGATGTGGGAGGGTGGCAGTTTAGGGGTTAATAGGTCGTTTTTGGGTGTTAGTGTACTTTGTAACATTTTAGTTATGAGTTTTGGGAAACATTTTAGTTTTGCAAAATCCATAACTACTGGTCTCAGATGGTGGAATGGATTGTGTCGGAAAGCATTTTAGCTGGACCGCACAACCTGTAATATGGCGCTATGGAAAATACCGCACTCAAATGTAATTTTTTGAGTGTGGAATGAATGCTGCGTTACAGGCTAAAATGCTTCCAGTATAGCTATACCGCCGTGGCTCGTAATAGCCAATTTTTCAGCGGTATAGCCGTACCGCACCGTAATGTAAAACTCTTAATCTAGGCCTATATCAGAAAATATTAGGCATATAGGGCCACACTTGGACCCTTGACAAATAGATGTATATATAAAAAACTTTATGTAATGACATATTCTTACGGGGAGGTAGTATGGTCCCAAACTAACAAAGAACAAAAGTATGGATAAAAATTTCTCTGGACTTCTTACTAGCTGTAACAGAACTTGTGGTGTACACGTACAGTTAGAATATAGAAGTCAGCAAGTTGGAAACCCTTATCCCCAAAGGGTTAAATAGGGATTTTGACTTAAATTGTTTTGTCTAAAAATCATTTTCAAAAATTAGTATTAACTGGTACAATATAAGTAATAATTTAACCTAAAGCCACCAATAGGGGAATCAAATATGAAAAACCAAAAACCAACAGTGAACATGATAATATACAGTCCCTAATTACTGTTAGGCTACATTCAATATTTATATTAAAAATCTATATTAACTTAAAGGTTTGACTTACAGTGAGGGATTAACATAGAGAAACAAATTAAATACAGGTAATTTATTAGTCCCACACACTTAAGAGTCAGCATACATGTGAAATATATAAAAAAAACTTAGAGAATATTTCTGATATTGATTGTCTTGTTTAGTCTGATACATTGTTTTTAACTTGTACACACAGGTATCTAAGTGGAGTATTATTTGTAACCACTGGAGGGAGTGCTAACTCTCTACACAGAAGCCTAAAATGGGTTTAAAAGAATCATGAAATGTTGTGTACATTTAGCATGACTAAGGGGTTAACCCCCGAAACGTTGCTGCTTTTTATGTAACTCCTAATAAAAGTTTTTTCAAGTTTACACAGTGCTGGTGTTACCTTTTCAAGATTGAGTTTTTTGGGGAGATTGCAGCAACCCCATACACCGTGCACTTTCTGTCACTGTGGTGCTGTATACCATTGAACTGTTTATTGGGCATATAGGGTGACTCTTGGAACCTTCAAAACTATATAAATAGAATAAGTAGGGAACACATTTAGGATGAAATATCAAGCAGGAGGAATGTATGCTTATTATATTTACTCTGCCTCGAGAATTCTAAATAGTGCAGACTCTAAATCATATCATCTATTTTTCCATTTAGTATTATTCCCACACTATATAGACCCTTAGCTGCTATGTCATTGAGTGGGGGCAGAGTTGGTATAGTACAAAAACATTATCTTGCTGTAGCCACGTTTAAATAAAACCTTATATTATAAGCTACTGGCTAATAGAAGCTGGCAGCATGGCAATATCTCTATTAATAGACTAGGTATCGATATTAAGTAGAGGTGATTATAGTTGGCTCCAAATGATAGTTAAGTCCCCACATAATATATGAGTATTGTAGATAGGTAAAGGGGAGCAAACGTCCGGGTATGAGTGACAAGGAATAGCCTCTGTGATATATATAGCTATCCTATAATATTAAAGGCCAAGTGTGTTTGTCCGAAGCTGTCATTTGCAGTAGAGACAGCACGAGGACAAACACACCTGGCCTTAGAGTCTACCTGATCTGCTGCGGCACGGTGGCGGTGGGCGGAAGTGAGCGTGGCCAGTCGTGAGTGGGCGTGGTCAGACGTGAGCGGGGCGTGGCCAGGCTTGGCAGGAGTAGGGCTGGGCGCTGTTGCGCGAGAGAGAGGGGAAGGAGATAGAAAGAGAGGGGGAGAGAGCAAAAGAGATGGGAAAGAGCTAAAGAGAGGGTAAGAGAGCGCAAAAGAGAGGGGAAAGAGCAAAAAAGAGGGGGAGAGAGCAAAATAGAGGGGAAAGAGCAAAATAGAGGTAAGAGAGAGGGGGAGAGAGAGAGCAAAAAAGAGGGAGAGATAGAAAATAAGAGGGGGAAAGAGAGAGAGCAAAAGAAGAGAGGGTGGGAGAGAGGGGGGAGAGAGAGCAATAGAGAGGGGGAGAGAGAGAGCAAAAGAGTGGGGAAGGGGAGAGAGAGAGGGGGAGAGAGAGCAAAAGAGAGGGATGGGGAGGGAGAGCAAAAGAGAGGGGAAGAGATACAGAGCAAAAGAGAGGGGGAGAGAGAGCGCAAAACAGAGGGGGAGAGAGCGCAAAAGTGAGGGGGAGAGAGAGCGCAAAAGAGAGGGGGGAGAGAGAGAGCCCAAAAGAGAGGGGGGAGAGAGAGAGAGCGCAAAATAGAGGGGAGAGGAAGAGCGGAAAAGAGAGGGGGAGAGAGAACGCAAAAAAAAGGGTGGAGAGAGAGCAAAAGAGAGGGGAAAGAGCAAAAGAGAGGGGAGAGAGAGCAAAAGAGAGAGGAGAGAGAGCAAAAGAGAGAGGAGAGAGAGCAAAAGAGAGGGGAGAGAGAGCAAAAGAGAGGGGAGAGAGAGCAAAAGAGAGGGGAAGAGAGAGCGCGAAAGAGAGGGGAGAGAGAGCGCAAAAGAGAGGGGGAGAAAGAGAGAGAGCAAAAGAGAGGGGAAAGAGCAAAAGAGAGGGGGTGAGAGAGCAAAAAGAGAGGGGGGAGAGAGAGCAAAAGAGAGGTGGAGCGAGAGAGCGCAAAAGGGGGGGGAGAGAGAGCAAAAGAGAGGGGGAGAGAGAGAGAGCAAAAGAGAGGGGGAGGGAGAGAGAGCAAGGGGTGGGACCGATGTACGGCAAAAAATTGCCTGTGTGAACGGGCTTTAGGACTAGTAAGTAATAAAAATAAAACAGCCTATTAACTACCAAAGAAGTGACTAACAATATGAAATATAAACAGAACAGTGGAGTATAGACAAATAGCTAATAAACTATGGTAATACTCAGTATAGTTAAATGTTAATAGCGTTCATCCTATTTCTATTGGAACTCGGTGGTCTCTCTGTCCCAAAGTGAGCTATGGTCAGGAAAAAAGAAATAAGTAAGTGCTGAGCTCACATATGTTCTTTATAATATCAAGCTTGTGAGATTCATTCCTGAGTCTCAGAGCTGGGGAATTGATATAAGGATGGGAGAGCTTCTACTGCAGACTCCACCATTTTCTGGTCTGATGGAGCGACACCCAAAACTGCAATCTGTAGCGGAGCAGTGGCAAGAATTTTAAGCTCAGAGAGCGGCACTTTAGATCGGGGCTTATTGGTCGCTTCATCCAAATATCTCTGTGAAGATCCTTTCCCGTGTAGCTCATCTCCGTCTCGCTCCCCTCTCGAGGATCCTCAACCATCCCTCCACTCTCAAAGTGCGACCTGCACATAGCCATCTTCTCTTGTTCGCAGCCATCAGAGGTATGTGGTGATTGTTGAATGTTAGCCACTATATAAACATCAGATGTTGATCGATTTGTTTTCAGGCGGCATACAGAGTGTCAATAAGTACACTGTGGTAGTCCTCTAAGAGTCTACACAATTCAGTCAAAATATAAAAAACATAGACTATATGTAAGGACATAAATAGACTAGGTATCTATATTAAGTAGAGGTGATTATAGTTGGCTCCAAATGATAGCTAAGTCCCAACATAATATATGAGTATTGTAGATAGGTAAGGGGAGCAAACTTCACGGTATGAGTGATAAGGAATAGCCTCTGTGATATATATAGCTATCCTATAATATAAAAGGCCAAGTGTGTTTGTCCGAAGCTGTCATGTGCAGTAGAGACAGCACGAGGACAAACACACCTGGCCTTAGAGTCTACCTGATCTGCTGTGGCACGGTGGCTGGAAGTGAGCGTGGCCAGTCGTGAGTGGGCATGGCCGGACGTAAGCGGGGGGCGTGGCCGGGCTTGGCAGAGGTAGGGCTGGGCGCGGTCGCATGAGAGAGAGGGGAAGGAGATAGAAAGAGAGGGGGAGAGAGAAAAAGAGATGGGAAAGAGTTAAAGAGAGAGTAAGAGAGAGCAAAAGAGAGGGGAAAGAGCAAAAAAGAGGGAGGAGAGAGCAAAATAGAGGGGAGAGAGCAAAAGAGAGGGGAAAGAGCAAAAGAGATGGAAGTGAGAGGGGGAGAGAGAGCAAAAAAGAGGGGGAGAGAGAGCAATAGAGAGGGGGAGAGGGAGAGAGAGGGGGGAGATAGAGCAAAAGAGAGGGATGGAGAGAGAGAGCAAAATAAAGTGGAGAGAGGCAGAGCAAAAGAGAGGGGGAGAGAGAGAGCGCAAAACAGAGGGGGAGAGAGAGAGAGCGCAAAAGAGAGGGGAGAGAGAGAGCACAAAAGAGAGGAGGAGAGAAAGAGCCCAAAAGAGAGGGGGAGAGAGAGAGCGCAAAAGAGAGGAGAGAGGAAGAGCGTAAAAGAGAGGGGAGAGAGAGAGCGCAAAAGAGAGGGGGGAGAGAAAGCAAAAGAGGGAGGGAAGAGGGAGCAAAAGAGAGGGGAAAGAGCAAAAGAGAGGGGGAGAGAGAGCAAAAAGAGAGGGGGGAGTGAGAGCAAAAAGAGAGGGAGGAGAGAGAGCAAAAGAGAGGGGGGAGAGAGAGCAAAAGAGAGGTGGAGCAAGAGAGCGCAAAAGAGAGGGAGAGAGAGCAAAAGAGAGGGGGAGAGAGAGAGAGCAAAAGAGAGGGGGAGAGAGAGAGAGAGAGCAAAAGAGAGGGGGAGGGAGAGAGAGCAAGGGGTGGGACCAATGTACGGCAAAAAATGGCCCGTGTGAACAGGCTTTAGGACTAGTAAGTAATAAAAAGAAAACAGCCTATTAACTGCCAAAGAAGTGACTAACAATATGAAATAGAAACAGAACAGTGGAGTATAGACAAATAGCTCATTGACTATGGTAATCTCAGTATTGTTAAATGTTAATAGCGTTCATCCTATTTCTATTGGAACTCGGTGGTCTCTCTGTCCCAAAGTGAGCCATGGTCAGGAAAAAAGAAATAAGTAAGTGCTGAGCTCAAATATCTTCTTTATGTTATCAAGCTTGTGAGATTCATTCCTGGGTCTCAGAGCTGGAGAACTGATATGAGGGTGAGAGAGCTTCTACTGCAGACTCCACCATTTTCTGGTCTGAGGAGCGACACCCAAAACTGCAATCTGTAGCGGAGCAGTGGCAAGAGTTTTAAGCTCAGAGAGCGGCACTTTAGATCGGGGCTTATTGGTCGCTTCATCCAAATATCTCTGTGAAGATCCTTTCCAGTGTAGCTCATCTCCGTCTCGCTCCCCTCTCGAGGCTCCTCAACCGTCCCTCCACTCTCAAAGTGTGACCTGCACATAGCCATCTTCTCTTGTTCGGAGCCATCAGAGGCATGTGGTGATTGTTGAATGTTAGCCACTATATAAACATCAGATGTTGATCGATTCGTTTTCAGGCGGCATACAGAGTGTCAATAAGTACACTGTGGTAGTCATCTAAGAGTCTACACAATGCAGTCAAAATAAAAAAAAACAGACTATATGTAATGACATATTCTTACGGGGAGGTAGTATGGTCCCTAACTAACAAAGAACAAAAGTATGGATAAAAATTTCTCTGGACCTCTTACTAGCTATAACAGAACTTGTTGTGTACATGTACAGTTAGAATATAGGAGTCAGCAAAATACAGCAAGTATATGATGCATAGGGAAAGTCTCAACTAGCTATATTAGCAAACATTGGGCATATAGGGTGACTCTTGGAACCTTCAAAACTATACAAATAGAATAAGTGGGGAACACATTTAGGATGAAATATCAAGCAGGAGGAATGTATGCTTATTATATTTACTCTGCCTCGATAATTCTAAATAGTGCAGAGAGCAAAATAGAGAGGAAAGTGCAAAAGAGAGGGGAAAGAGCAAAAAAGAGGGGGAGAGAGAAAATAAGAGGGGGAAAGAGAGAGAGCAAAAGAGAGGGGAAGAGAGAGAGCAAAAGAAGATTGGGTGGAAGAGAGGGGAGAGAGAGCAATATAGAGGGATGGAGAGAGAGAGCAAAAGAGGGGGGAAGGGGAAAGAGAAAGGGGGTAGAGAGCAAAAGAGAGGGATCTAGAGAGAGAGGGGGAGAGAGAGAGCGCAAAACAGAGGGGAGAAAGAGAGCGCAAAAGAGAGGGGAGAGAGAGCAAAAGAGATGGGGGAGAGAGAGCACAAAAGAGATGGGGAGAGAGAGAGCGCAAAAGAGAGGGGAGAGGGAGAGCGCAAAAGAGAGGGGGAGAGAAAGAGCGCAAAAGAGAGGGGGGAGAGAGAGCAAAAGGGGGGGGAAGAGGGAGCAAAAGAGAGGGGAAAGAGCAAAATAGAGGGGAGAGAGAGCAAAAGAGAGGGTAAGAGAGAGCGCAAAAGAGAGGGGAGAGAGAGTGCAATAGAGAGAGGGAGAGAGTGCAAAAGAGAGGGGGGAGAGAGAGCAAAAGAGAGTGGGGGAGGGAGCAAAAGAGAGGGGGAGACAGAGCAAAAAGAGAGGGGACAGAGAGCAAAAGAGAGGGAGGAGAGAGAGCAAAAGAGAGGGGGGAGAGAGAGCAAAAGAGAGGTGGAGCAAGAGAGCGCAAAAGAGAGAGGGAGAGCAAAAGAGAGGGGGAGAGAGAGAGCAAAAGAGAGGGGAGGGAGGGAGGGAGAGAGAGCAAGGGGTAGGACCGATGTGCAGCAAAAAATGGCCTGTGTGAACGGGCTTTAGGATTATTAAGTAATAAAAAGAAAACAGCCTATTAACTGAAAAATAAGTGACTAACAATATGAAATATAAACAGAACAGTGGAGTATAGACAAATAGCTCATTAACTATGGTAATCTCAGCATCGTTAAATGTTAATAGCGTTCATCCTATTTCTATTGGAACTCGGTGGTCTCTCTGTCCCAAAGTGAGCCGTGGTCAGGAAAAAAGAAATAAGTAAGTGCTGAGCTCACATATCTTCTTTATGTTACCAAGTTTGTGAGATTCATTCCTGAGTCGACACCCAAAACTGCAATCTGTAGCAGAGCAGTGGCAAGAGTTTTAAGCTCAGAGAGCGGCACTTTAGATCAGGGCTTATTGGTCGCTTCATCCAAATATCTCTGTGAAGATCCTTTCCAGTGTAGCTCATCTCCGTTTTGCTCCCCTCTCAAGGATCCTCAACCGTCCACTCCTGCACATAGCCATCTTCTCTTCTTCGAAGCCATCAGAGGTATGTGGTGATTGTTGAATGTTAGCCACTATATAAACATCAGATGTTGATCGATTCATTTTCAGGAGGCATATAGAGTGTCAATAAGTACACTGTGGTAGTCATCTAATAGTCTACACAATTCAGTCAAAATGTGAGTATTTTCCATGGCAGTCTTAAGCATACTCTAATAGCAGGCTGAGAGAGAATTGAGTACTGGTAATCATCGCTAAGAATTTCAGGGTGAGCTATGTGTAGCTTCCGATTTAAAGATATATAGCTCCAATGGCTTCTTTTAATAAAGGTAGTCCCAACTAAGTTGCCGTGTTGAGTATGAAAACATTTGAAGTAGTATTACACTACTTTGTAACCCAGAAATCTGGGGGGGTATTCATGCGGTAGCCCCAGACACACGGTAGACTACGCCTATGGATTAGGCTTCCAGGGTCACAGCAGATACAGGTCTGCGTGGCTTTTTGAAGAGCATAGGTCAGGTTTGAAGTTGAAAATCAACTCCTGTATCTCAAAAGTAGACTGTCAGCAATATCTTCGCTGGAGTAGGTAAATATTAGTAGGTAAGTGCAAGACAACCGAGAGGGACAAACATCCCATCAGATTCGATTTGCGGCCTTGAAAGCCTATCTACGGGGTTTCTGTATTACTAAGATGGCAGAATTACGTCGTTCGAGGGGGGTTCCCTTGGGAAAGCTCCACTGCGACCTTCGAGTGGCGGAAACTTTGAATAGACAAAACCACACTCAGGCTCTCTCCACTGAGGTACAGAGACTGAGAAGCCTGATCAAGGAGCTGGAATTACAGAGAATCCAAAATGCCCTTTCAGTTTTCAAACAACTACTTTACCACAAAAGTAATAGGGCGGATTCGCTTCTGGCCGGTAAATTAAGAAAACGAACGGCTACAGCAAGAATACCTTATATCACACAGGACGGTAAGAGAGTTTATGCCCCATCTGCCATTGGATCAGCCTTTGCTATGTTCTATGACAAGTTATATAACATAGCTAAAAGTGAGCATCCTCGATCTGCCTCGATCACGGAAATTGGTGATTTCCTTCGAGGTCTCGGTCTCCCGGCGCTTTCGGAGGAGGACGGAGAGTCTCTCCTGACACCGTTTACTGATAGAGAAATCTCACTACTTCTTAAAAATCTGAAAAATAACAAGGCCCGGGACCAGACGGTTTCCCTGGTGCTTTCTATAAGAGATTTTCGAAGTTACTGATCCCGGTGCTAGGACAACTTTTTAACGAAATTAATCAGATGGCCAAATATTGAGAGAGAACCTTGAGGCGTCCATCGTCGCTATTCCTAAACCGAACAAAGACGTGACGCTATGTAGTAGTTATCGTCCTATTTCGTTAATCAATGTTGATACGAAACTCTATTCGAAACTCCTTGCGGACAGGCTAGTTAACCTACTACCCACCCTAATACAGTCGGACCAGGTCGGCTTTACTAAAGGCCGTCAGGGGCCAGACAACACGAGACGCTTAATTACGATATTCTCAGACGCCCGTAGGAATGGTACCCCACTGGTGGCCCTGTCCCTGGATGCTGAGAAAGCTTTCAACAGGGTACGATGGGAATACCTATGGGAGGTTCTCAGAGTGTTCAACTTCCCCCCCCAAATTATTTTAGCCATTCAGGCCCTCTATACTTCCCCCCACGCCCGTATCAGGGGCCCAGGGTTTTGTTCGCCGGTAATAAATATTTCCAATGGCACCAGACAGGGGTGCCCCCTCTCTCCTTTAATCTTTTCCTTGGTGATGGAACCCTTTGCCCAAGCAATACGTTTGTCAGATGAAATTACTGGAGTTCCATACCCGTCACGCGAAGAGAGGACCCTTCTATTGACTAATCCGGAGTCTTCGATTCCGAAGGTCTTTGACCTAATTGAAAAATTTGGCGGGTATAGCTACTACAAGTCCAATGTAGCTAAAACTGAAGCATATGCCATGAAAATTTCCACAGAGCGATTACTCGCACTGCAGGATAAATTTGAATTTCAGTGGTCTACAGAATGCCTAACCCACCTGGGTGTAATGCTTAGTGACAATGTAGACACTATGATCAAACTTAACTTCGATAAGCTGACGGCCAAAATCAGATCCTTGACGATATCATGGGACCACCGTGAGATTTCTTGGCTAGGACGTGTCGCCACGGTTAAGATGTCGCTCCTCCCGAAGGCCTTATATCTGTTTTGATGCCTCCCCTTTAATGTGCCCCACTGGATTCTTCAACAGATCCATAGAATTTTCCTCCGATATGTGTGGGGACACAGGATCCCCCGAATAGTGTATAAAATTCTCCAGAGACCCTTTTCTAAAGGTGGTGTTGCGTTTCCAAACATATATCTCTATTATGAAGCAACGAGGCTCACTCATATCACTGCATGGGGAGTGGAGATGGGTAGACCAGGCTGGTACCACCTGGAAAAATTAGCCTTGCCGACAAATCTGGACCTCCGGGATGCTATCTGGGTACCTAAGCATGCAAACCTCCTAGCTCAGATCAATAACCCCATTGTCAGTCATTCTCTACGTATCTGGCACGAGCTTCGCCACAGACTGGGTGTTTCGCCCTATCCTTCTCCTATCCAGAGTCTGAGGGGTCTACTGTGGAACTCACCAGAGATTCACTTTGATTTCTGGAAGAGTAGAGACATCACGAAGGTTTCTGATTTGTATCACTCGGGTACTCTTACAACGGCCTCACAATTAGCAGGACCCGGTGGGGAAAACCCGCTGTGGTTTCGCTTTGAGAGCTTCAGAGTGCTCAGCATTGTCAAGGCAAGGGGATTCCCCATGACATCCCTCAGAGGGATCACGGGGTGGGAATCTAGATGGTGTCTGGGGGGACTGAGATCCCGTCCCATTTTGTTCCACTATACCACGCTTCTTAATGACTGTACACCTGGTGTGCCGTGGCAGATACGAGCCTGGTGTCAGGAGCTCAACACTACCATCTCTGAGGGCGACCTTGCTTATGCAATTACCCTCACTAAAAAGACACTTCATTGTGTCACAGTTTTTGAGACATATATGAAAGGTGTGTTGAAGTGGTACAGAGTCCCAACCCGACTGGCAGCGATGTTCTCGTCCTCCATCAGGGAGTGCTGGAGACAGTGTAACCTTGAGGGCTCCGACCTCCATGTGTGGTGGAGCTGTCTGAAGGTTGCCCCCCTATGGAGAGAGGTTGAACTATTACTTAGCTCCATGAACTTTGATGTCCACTTGACACCTGAGATGGCTTTGCTTCACATTTTTCCGAGATCTTTCTCCCTGAACACCAAGAAGTTCTTAATTTACGCCCTGGCAGCGGCCAAACTGTGCATAGCTCGGGCATGGAAACGGACTGAGGCCCCAAATTTAAATGAGATATGTGATGTGATAAATCACTTCGCAACCATGGAGAGATTTTTTTTTTTTTTTTTTTAAATAGTTTTTATTAGTTTTTTAACAATATATAACAATAAATGGGGACTCGCAGGACCCCTGCAAATTTCAGTGCAAAACATGTAGAAAAGTGTTAAGGAAAAATTACAACTGAGGTATTCAAGTCTCAAAGATGGAGTCAGTACAGTTTCCAAACAGCTGTCAAAGACGGATAAGAGGGTAGGGGGGGGGTGGGGGAAGGGTTCATCTGAAAGGATGGGAGAGAGGGGGGGGGCGGGGGGGGGGAATACTGCAGGGGATCGCCAGAGGCGCATGGTGCGAGGAATCTTAATCTCTAACCTGGGGAAGCCATGAGGTGTCATGTGTGTCTGTCCAGTCTGCCCAAACCATTTCAAAAAGGTCACTTTTGTCCAAACTGTAAAATATGTCCTTTTCCATGGCGTGTAAGTAAGCCATTGTTTTGAGAGTATCAGGCCAGCGGGGGGGGGATATTTTTTTCCAGTGCCTGGCAATATTGGTTTTAACCGAAGACAGGAGATAAACGCAGAGAATCTGCTGGTGTTTAGGAAGGGCCTGTAAGTTTAGGTGCAGAAGTGCAGTGGCAGGGGTTTTTGGCAGCTGAATCCCTAGAGCAGACAGAGTACGGAAGCAGATATTCCACAGGGGGGTCAACTTAGGGCATTCCCACCATATGTGAAGCATATTGCCGTGGGAGCCACATTCTCTCCAGCATTGCGGAGAAGATGTCGAAAACATCTTAGATAGCCGAGCGGGGACCAAATACCATTGAGAGATAACTTTATAGTAGGTTTTGAACATTGTCACACAATGTAATGATTTTTTAGTTAAGGTGAGGGACCTCTGCCAGGCATCTCCCGGGATTCTAGAGTGAAGAATAGTGTCCCACTTACGTAAATGTGGGGCCAAGTCTGGGGGCACAGTACCGTCCAGCAAGCTATAATGTCTTGAAAGAGGTTTGTGGAGTCTACGTCCATCTTTCCAAACAGTCTCCCATGGGGTAAGCTGACGTGGAGCAGAGGGAAAGAAACCCCAGCTAGAGAGGAAACTCTTGATCCTAGTAAACTCAAATAAGAGGTAGGGTGGGATGTCTTCGCCTAGTCTGTCCTTAGACAACGAAAGATATCCATCCTCGTTAGTCTCTGACCAAAAGTCTGAAACAAGTTTTACACCCAGCCTAGCCCACGTATTGGGGTGTGTTTCTGTTAGACCTGTAAAGAGGCCTGGGATGGAAGTAATCGGGGAGGGGTGCGGCGCGATTAGTTTACGATGCCTGATCTTATCCCATACTGCCAGGCATTCCAAAACTACAGAGTTATGTATCTGTAGGGTTCTGCGGCTATGGACCGGAGTCCAGATGAGGTCTTTTAGGTAGATATCGAACGGTAATGAGGCTTGCTCAATGTCTCTCCACCTGTCTTGTGAGTGAAGCACTCCCCACTGGGAGATGTGCGTGAGCATAGCACCCTCGTAGTACTTTACTATGGATGGGGAAGCCAGACCCCCAAGCTGGACAGGGAACTGCAAAGTTCCGTGGGCTATTCTAGGTGTTTTATTTTGCCAAATAAATTTTGTACCCTCACTTTGAAACTGCAACAAAAGGTGAGTGGGAATTCTGATTGGGAGGCATCTGAAAATATAGGTGAGCCGAGGGAGGAACGACATCTTAAGGGACGCTATGCGGCCCATCCAAGAGATGTTCTTATGATCCCAAACATGTTTCAGCGCTCTCAAGTCCGCCAAGAGGGGTAAATAGTTATCCTTAACCATCTGTTTCAAATCGTTAGAGATTCGGACTCCAAGGTGGGTAATCCCTTTGCTAGACCATTTAAAGTCAAACTGACTTTGGAGGGCTGCAACATATTCTTGGGGGAAGCCCCATAAGTAAATTTCCGTTTTGGGGGTGTTTAGCTTGTAAAAGGAAAGGGAGCCAAAGACCTCAAGAATCTTCAGAAGTCTAGGTATAGTGCGGAGCGGATCTGCAGAGAACACAGTCACATCATCCGCAAACAGGGCGATGTTGTGTTTGGAGCCAGAAAGTGTGATTCCTACTATGTCCCTGTCAGTACGTATTGTTTCCGCTAGCGGCTCGATTGCCAATGCAAACAGAAGCGGAGAGAGTGGGCAGCCCTGCCTCGTGCCATTAAAAATGGGGAATGAGGACGAGTGGAACCCTACCCCCCTGACCGTTGCCGTCGGGTTAGAGTATAAAGCTTGGATCGCGAGGCGAATGTCAGATGGGAATTTAAAGGCGACAAGCGTCTCCCACAGGTAACTCCATCTAACCCTATCAAAAGCCTTCTCGGCATCCAGAGAGATAACCGAGAAGGGCTTGTTCATTCTCATCGATTCGCAGGTGATATTGATAAGGCGCCTAGTGTTATCCGGGCCCTCACGATTAAGTACAAATCCCACCTGATCTGGGTTGACTAGGGTGGGCAGAAGTTTGCATATTCGATTAGCGAGAAGTTTGGAGTACATTTTTATATTTATAAGCGAGATGGGCCTATAATTGGGGCAGAAGGAGGGGTCCCTATTTGGCTTGGGAATCATGATAATTTCAGCCTCCAAGAATTCTCGATTGAAACTTCCCTCTTGCCTGGCAGTATTAAAAAATCTAAGGAGAAGCGGGATTAGTTCTTGACTATAAGTTTTGTAGAACTGTGCGGGGAACCCGTCTGGGCCGGGGGCCTTAAGAGGTTTAAGACGCTGGATGACCTGCTTGATTTCCAGTTGGGTAAATGGGTTGGACAGCGACTCTTGTTGTTCCGTAGTTAAGGACGGTAACTTTAGGGACTCTAGAAATGTTTTAATCTGTTGTGTGGAGGCAGGGTCTTTAATTTCATTGCCCTCAAGGTTGTAGAGTTTAGAATAATAGTCTGAGAAACATTCCCCTATCTGTGAGGGGAGTTTATGAGTCTTGTTGTTGTGGATGATTTGGTGTATGCGGGAAGAGCTATTCCGCTGATGCAATTTGTGTGCTAACAGAGTGTCGGCCCTATTGCCCTTATAATAAAATAATTGCTTAAGTTTTGTAAGGTTCTCTTGGGTGCGCCTCAACTCTAAGTGGTTAATATGTGCACGTACGGCTGAGATCTGGGAGGTCAGTACTTCAGAGACGTTAGCTCTATTGGAGGATTCAAGCAGCCGAAGCTTGCAGTGGGCTTGGGCTAAGGAGAGTCCAGCAAGTTTCCTAAGGCGAGCTTGCTTACTGATAATATAACCTCTGGAGACCGCCTTGATGGCGCCCCAGAGGGTATCATCAGATGTCTGACCGTTGTCATTAAGTTGAATAAGTTCTATAAGATCTCTGCGTAGTTCTTCCCTGAAGGGGGTGTCTGCTAGGATGTTATGTGGAAGGGACCACCTACTTTTATGAAGACAGGGGTCACTAGTGTGAAGATCTACAAGCACCGGGTCATGATCTGACCATGAGCAGAGGGGGATACTAGATTGGAGTACTGAGTCCAGGGTCGTTGCCGAACAGAAAATATGGTCTAACCTAGAATAGGTTTTGTGTACCTTGGAGAAGTGGGTGAAGTCCCTGTCTGTAGCGTGTAATGATCGCCAGATGTCAAAATAACCAAATTCCGACATGATGGATTTAAAGCGTGTGGAGAGGAGAGTTAGTTGGGGGGTGATCTTGGTTGGGAATAACGTCTTGCGGTCTAGTTTAGTGTCCCAGATCATGTTGTAGTCTCCCGCTATTATAACTCTGCCCTGTTTGTGGTGGTCAATTAATCTCAGGATTTTTCTGAGGCAAGCAGGCTGTTGGGTATTGGGAAGGTATATTGAAACTAGGGTGTGCGTGACGTGATCAAGCTTGCAGATTACTATAGTGTATCTAGCCTGGGGGTCCCTTATTACCTCAATTTCCTCATAAGCTACCCTTCTGTGAATCAGGACCGCAGTCCCTCAAGCTTTTTTTGTAAATGAAGAGCATACTATGGTCGTGTATGAGCGAGAATGAAATCTATGGGGAGCGTCTAACAGCCAGTGCGTTTCTTGTAGAAACACAATGTCGGGGTTGTGGTGATTAAGCATGCGAGTGAGTAGGCTCCTTTTGAAGGGAGAGTTTAAGCCCCTGGAATTATGTGTGCATACTCGTAATCGGGACATGGTTCACTTCTAGCCCAGGGGAGTGGGTGGGCAGTAGGGATATCCGGAAGGTTTAGGTTAAAGACTTGGAAAGAGGTATGTAGGGGGGATGGGGGGGAGAAGGTTATTCAGAATGTGAGGTGGAAATGTACTGACAACACAGGTGGAAATAGTCCACCTAGGCGGAACCCTGGTGTGGGTTAACCTATAGGGGGGGAGCTAAGAGCAAATGTGTGAGAAGAGCTGGAAGGTCTAGCCCCACTCCGCTAGCTAAGTAACTAGACAATGGGGAATAAAACAAGGTGCAATAAAATGTAAACCTGTGGGCCCCAAAGAGGGCGTGACAAAAGCATAAGTAACTAAAATGAATACAGGAACCTGATAGGAAACATTGGATACAATAAGCAATCTACACATACATGCCAACACAAAGCAATAGAATCTGGTTTCATATGATTAAAGATTGCGTAATTTGGATAATGCGGACCCTACTCAAAGACACAACAAAATAACAACAAAGAGTGAGAAGATTGGGGTGAAGGGCATTTTGTCGAATCGTGCCTGTAAAATATATAGCAGAGTGAGCTCAGAGGGCTGACATGAAACGACAGAATGTGACGAACGATGTAAAACTCGTATTTGCAGTTAATGCAGACCTCACTCAGTGACACGACAGCGTGTCAGCAAAAAGTAGAATGAGCAGAGGTGAGAACATTATATTGTGTCATGTCTGTATTATGTAAGACTAGGTGGGCGTAAGGGTCTAACATGAAACATCAGGAGGCAATGGACAGTGAAAACACATAAGTCTAACATGAAACAATAGCAAGTGGGCATATATGAGTGAGAAGTCACATTTTTCAGACACTATGGCTCCTACTCCGTTACTTGTTAACACATCAATACAAGGTAATGAGAGTGGTGGAAGCATATTATATCCTATCAGACCTGCAAAATATATCAGAAGTTGGCTCATGTTCAGGTGGGTGGAGACTCTAGTTGGGTTTCATCAGTAGACTGTTGTGTTCTCATCCTCTTAGGCCTTTGTTCCTTAACCGACCATTCGGGGGCTGTGACTCTCAGCTTAGATTGTACAGCCGGAGGTCCCCGTGAGTCTATTGCCATGAGTCCCCATTGGCCAAGGAGAGAAGTCCCTTGAGAAAGAGAGGTCACAGAGATTGATTTGTTGTCTTTTGTGATTATTAGTTTAGTAGGGTAACCCCATCTGTATTTAATGTTCTCCCTGCGAAGAATCTGTGTGACTGGCTGGAAATATCTCCGGTGTTGCAGAGTGTGTGCGGATAGATCGGGCAGCAGTTGTATGTCTTTAAATCTTTCTGATGTTTGCGACTTCCGAAAGGCCGCCTGCATGAGTCTGTCCTTAAAGATAAAACTGTGGAAACAGACTATGACATCTCTCGGTTTCTCCTGAGAGACTGTTCTAGGACGTAGGGCTCTGTGGGCCCTTTCCATGGTGTCTGTCAGCCCCTCTGTTGGTCCCAGCAGTTCTTTAAAAAGATCTTTCAGGAAGTTTTGAATCTCTGCTGGTTGGATATCCTCAGGTATTCCTCTAAACCTTATGTTGTTTCTGCGTGCCCTATCCTCCACATCGGCAAGTTTGAACTCCAGCTGGCTGATTTGATCCGCAAGAGATTCTGAGTAGGACAATAAATTTGTATGGTCAGTGGCAAGATCGTCCTGTTTTCTTTCCAGGGAGTCTACTCTGTCACCTATCTCAGAGATGTCTTTACGAAGTTCAGCATGATTGCGTTGGATTTCCTTGGTTATGGAGATAGTTTGGTTTGCAAGCATTTTTTTAAGTGTTGCTTCCGTTATTAGGTGTTGTGACTTCACTTGAGGCGTGAGGTCAGGTTGGGAACCATCCCCCAGAGACTCAGACTCACTCAGACCTTCATTGGAGTCCTCATTCTGGTCTTTGGGATGTTGCGTGAAATGATCCAGGACTGTTTTTTTCACAGAACCTGGCGGCTTCGAGTGTCTCCTGGCGTTGTGTGGCATTTTCATAGGAGAAGAGAGAGCCTCTAGCTGAACCAGTGAGCCCGAATTGGGGGTAAATGAGAGGGCTATTGGACCCAACAGGCTAATAAAAATAAAAAGAGGATAATACACATGCACAATAGTGTTACATAACGGAGTAGGGCCAGCCGTCCACCCGTAACCTCTATCTCCCCATAGCGTTGTTTATGGGCCACATACTGCCCCACAAGACTATGTATGTATCAAAAGATGCCAACTTAGGTGGAGAGAGAGGCCAGGCGGGCGTCTTATTAATATTACCCTTTTACTTGTAGTGAGATGCCTCTAAAATTCTTAAGGGGGGGTATGCCCCCCGGACTCGGGGAAGGAGGGATACGACCCGAAGGAAGGGGAAAAGGAGAGTGGTAGTGACCAGCCCACGTAAGCAGGCCGGAAAGGATGAGTCCGAGAGGAGAGGGTCAGTGGTAGAAAGTGGAAACAATACACAGATGGGCAACTAAGCCCAGAGTACCTGGAACAGTTACTTCTGCCAGTCAGCGCACAAGGTGAGAAGCGAAATTTGCTCTCGCTATTAGTCAAAGAGTTACATAAGTGCGGCAAACGGGCAGGAGCAACTGGAGCCAAAAAAGTTAAATATCAAGCATCCTGTGAAAGGAAAAGAGTAAGTTAAGCAAGGTCACAACACAAAATAATACAAAATAAGACACTCCACTCTGAGCTGGGCTGCAGAGAAACAGAAGCTGACGCAGCAGCACAATAAGACACAATTCTATAGCAGTGGCCTCAGTTCATGAGAACAGCATTAATTAAGAACAAGGTTTGCCACCCAGTAGGTACTGTGCTTTAAGGGACTTGAAAGAGTCCTGGGATGTAGCTTTGCAGTTGTAACCTTGGGTCCTAGTTCTGAACCAGTAAGAGGGTTTGGTTTTTATTGTTAGGGAGATTTAGATAAGAGCTTCACTTTTATTTTAAACGACAGTCTCCAATATTTCCCTGCTGCAGAAGGAGGGGTTCACAAATGTAGTAGTAGCACTCCCCACAGACTAGTAAGATTATTAAAGTCAGCCAGGATAAGCTATGAGGGGATAGTGTGTGATCCTTTATGGGTTTAGACAGGAGATGAGAGGATTCCCCTTACAAGCATGTATCCCCAAGGTAATGTTCGTTAGGAGGCTGGATGGGACCTGGCCTGGCTAGTGACCGCACAGTGGCGTGAATCACATTTGAAGGAGAGGTGTTGTGTGGTGTCTTACCAGCTGCTTTCTCTTACCTCTCTGTAGCAGCAACTATCGTCATTCTGCGAAGGCCAGGACAGATGGGGTTCGTTAGCTGGTGGGCCGCGCTACAGGGATGTTGTGTAGACACAGGCCCCAAGATGGCGGATGTTCGCGCCAAATGATCCCGGCCCGTCTCCGCTAGAAGCACCTCCACAGGCCGCAAACCTCTCAGTCCCGGGCCGGCCACCGCCGGATCAGTCTCAACAGCCGCACACCACCGGACTTACTAGGTAGGACCTTCTGTTATGGGTAGTTGGTTCACCGGAGGTGTCGGCTGGTCCTCTATCACTGACGATCGCAGGTGGTATCACCCCTGTCGCACCGGAGCGGAGCCCCGACCCTCCGTGCAGAAGGGGCAAGCGGTCAGAGAGGTGCTCGTTCCCGGTCTAGGACCATGTAGGTGCGGGAGTGTAGGGTGGCCGGATAGCGCCTCCGGCAAATGTAAGGCTCCTTCCTAGGCGGCAACGTAGAGGGTGCAGGCATCGGCTCAGCCACGCTCAGTAAAAAGCTGGAAATGCTTCGAATCCCCAAAGCCAGTCACAGTAATCAAGCTGGGGTAAAGTCTGGGATAAAATATTATATTTTTAGCAGTTTGGGCGTTTAAACCTAACTTTAAAATGCTTCGTAAGGGAGAGCTCTTTCAAAACACGTCTCTCTAGTTAGGCAGCCAGCTCCGCCCCCACCATGGAGAGATTTGTCGCCGGAGAAAACAATACCCTGAACTCTTACTGGGAGACGTGGTCTGACTGGTTTGAGCTTCGATAAATGAGACCTACCAGCAGTGCGATCTACTCCTGAACCATGAGGAGGGAGTACATGCAGCCCCTTCCCCACTCCGCCTCCTTCTCTCCCTCCCCCCCCCCTTTTTTTTTTTTTTCTCTCTCTCTCTTTCTCTTCCTCCTCTTCCCCTCTTTTCTCTTTATCTCTTTCTTTACCCTCTCTATGAGGCAGATGTGTATAATCTCTAATCATCAAGTTGTCTGGAAAATTAGTACATGTGCCCTGTTGGCTCACATCCTATTTGCTCCCCTCCTAGGGCCAATTAATGCCCGGTATCTGATTTTTTTCTTTATATTAGCTATTATGTGAAAGTACACTGCCGACACACAAGTTCTAATGTTTCTGATTATTTCAGCAAGTGAAATGTATGTTTCTGTTTAAAAAAAAAAAAAAACAATTAAAATTTTTTGATTGTTAAATATTAGTAGGTAAGGTATATTAAAATAATAAAAATAACACAACTGAGATCAGCAGCTTTACTGAGACGTGTCCTGTCGCTTCAGAAGTTGGCTCCGCACCCCTACAAACACATCTTTATTGATAATACTTTGCAAAGAGATCCCATTTTTAACATATATCCTATGTTTATGATAACATTAGAGTTTCCTTCTCCATGAGAGGTGAATGTATCATAGAAAACTACACAAACAATTGTTAAGTGTCTAAAGTTACAAGTTCAGGTTCACCACAAAGCAGTGTTTTTTTTTGCATTTTAATAATAATAATAATAATAATAATAATAATAAAAATAATAATAATAATGTAATGTATCAGATCTTAGGCTAACTGACCTAACTGATAATGGGTTTATCACGGGTGTTTGCACTCGTCTGGCTTACCAATGGTATTAAAGGTTGAAAGTAAATGCGAATGCTTGAGCGCAATCATGACTTACACAAGAAAGATAACAGTGACTTCAGAGCTCTGGTTTTGTGAAACAAAGAAAATTGCGCAGCACACTCATAATAACAACATCTAATAAAAATGATTTTAATAAAATATCGCACACAAAAGTTATAAGGGCTCAAAGATAGGACGTGTTAGAAAATAAAAGGCAGGCAAAGTGCTTTAACATAAAAAATACAGCAGAAGGTAGTACTCCCAAATGGGACACCTTTATTGAAAGAACAACGTTTCGGGGGAACTTGCCCCTTTCTCAAGCTCAGGTCTTTAACATAGACATACATATATGTCTAAAGATACATATATGTGTGTACATATGCATTTATGTATTTATATGTGTATATATGTACTTACAGACATATTTACACATATAACTACATATGTACATGTATATAGACATAAATAGAAGTGCATTGGAGCTCTTTGCAGTTAAGTAGATGAAAACATGCAAAATCATATTTATGCAATATTCAAATTTAATAAAGGTTTTATAAAAGGTGTCATTCCAATATTCTGCACATAGCAGAATATATTTTATGTATTTATAAATAGATATTCCTATATATATATATATTATATATATATATTTCTATATTTATCTATACCTATATATAATCATATATATATATACTGTATATATATATATAGAGAGAGAGAGAGAAGAGAGAGAGAGAGATTATACAAAACAGATATAGGTAGAAATATTTATTTATGAATAAATAGAACGCATTCTTCTATGTGAAGAACACTGGATGTGAAATATTTATATTTTCATGTTGGGTTAGCGCACATGAGAATATGCGATCGGGTTTGCACGAGAGTAGGGTATTTCTCCATTTACTTTTTTTCTCCCATGACTTCTATGGGGGAATACATGAACACACAAGTGATATTGTATGTTTGGGGTCATCAGGTAAGCGCACAAGTGAAAACAGTTTACTTTTCAACGTATCATATGAGCACAACCCTACGCCCACAAAAAGCTTACTTCTAGCGCAATTAACACTCCACCAGGATCGTTAATAGCGCTCCACTCGTAATCTGGCCCTTTATGTGTGTCTTAAGGACAAAGACTGGCTCAAGCTGCAGGAAGTTTCCCAATCAGCACTGCTATTTAAGGCAGTCTCACAGACCCCTCCCTGCCCTGACATTGTGGTTTACCAGCTTTGTTTGTGCTTCTGTGCTGAAGCTGAATTCTTGTTGCTCAGCGTTTCTTCTAGTTCCTGAATCTGGCTTGTTTCCTGAGCTCTTTTTTGGATCTCCCCAGTGTTTTATTGGTAACTGACCATTGTCTGACTTCTGATTACTCTCTTTTGTTACCTGCCTGTCTCTGCTCCTGTTATCCTGTGTCAAAATCTTGTAGCTCTAGTATCCTGCTCCAGTACCCAAGTCCTGCAGAGGGCACCTGCCAAGCACTGGTATCCTACATCAGCACCAAGTTCTGCAGAAGATGCCTGCCAGCACCAGTTTCCTGCTTCAGTCCCCAAGCTCTGCACAGGGTATCTGTCTAGTACCAGTACCCAGTTACTGTATCCAAGCTCTGCAGAGGGTGTCTGCCCAGCTTCTGTATACTGCTCCTGTCTTGGCCTCAAGTGAGCACTTCTGTCTTGAACTCAAGTAGGCACCCCAGTCTTTGGCCTCAAGTGAGCACACTTGCCTTTGGCCTCAAGTAGGCACTCTTGCCTTCAGGCTCAAGTGGGCACTCCTGCCTTTTGCCCAAGTGGGCACTTCAGTACAAAAGAAAAGATGCAAGAGCACCGGACCGTTGAATAAAAAGCAAATTTTATTTCCTTCTTAAAACTTCAAACATGGACAAAGACCCGGTATAACAGAGACCGGATCTGAAAGACATCTGGGGTGGATAGTCACGTACCCCTTGGCTGACGCGTTTCGGCTGTATGCCGTAGTCGTAGCTAGTGGGTACCTGTCTACACACCTCTTAAATACTCTTTAACAAGTGCTAATAGGTTAAAAACAAGCCATTGTGAGCTCCAATACCACACCTGTGTAATAAACACGTATTGTGCCTTTCTAAAATAGAAATGAGGGAACATTATTAGTTACAAACCACTATATTTATATTATATAATTTAAAGTGTTTCCTATTTTTTCTCTCTTTTAATACGACAGATTGGGCAAAGAGAAATTGAGTGTATGTATATGAATAAGCCTAGCCATATATATTGCTGCCTGCGATTCAATTGTGTGAACAGACATGCATGTATATACTCAACCTATGCATGTATATCTATCTAATCTAATCTTATGGCCAGTGAAGGATTAACCATAGCCTAAGCGAAAATAAAGACTATGTATACACTTATACATACCTGCATACATTAACTTGCTTTGAGTCTAAAATTCTATTCAATCACCCTTCATTATAAACAATGAACCTATATATACACATAAATTGTATCCTAACCAATGCCTAATAGGGATCTATATATATACACACGGTTCCACTATGGGCAATAAACCTGGGTAAACAATTCACCCTATTTAATCTGTATATATATCATTGCAAATTTTGTAAATTCTGTATTGCAGCCGAGCTCAGCTAGCTCCCACTATATACAAAAATGGGTCATAACACTTTGTTTGATGTAAAATCTTAAATGATTACAGCTTATACTCTACCTAAAGTAGCCTATTCCAACTGAAGCTCTACCTAAAGCTACAACGGGCAATAGTGACCTTGCTGTGAGAAAAGATCCCAAAGAGAGTGTACCTATCTTAGACTATGTTAGTGGTCTATTGCTGATAATATTGTTATTATTATTATTACCGCCAGTGGTTTATGAGGTCAAATTCAGAATTGAATCCACAGGCACCCTAGTGCTAAGCCTGTGGATCCAAAAGACCTCCCTCTTAGAAAGAAAGGGTCTCTCTATCCCCTCCCCTGGCATCCTTTCTGACCACTTCAATCACAGTCCAAACAAGTGATTTAGGACTCTTGTTATGCTGCAATTTGAAGTGTTGTATCATGGGGGTTGTTAGTTCACCCTGTTTAATGTCCCTAATATGTTCGCGGATTCTGGTTCTCACTTCCTGTGTAGTTAGGCCTACATATTGAATATTACATAGTTGGCAATTTAGGAGGTATATTGCATACACAGACCTACAGTTATAGTATGCATTATGTTCAAATGTCTCCCCTGTATGTGTACTATGGAATCCATTCCCTACTCTCACATGCTCACATGCTATACACTGGGTGTAACTACATCTGTAGACTCCCTTGACACTTAGCCAAGAAGACTCACTCCTGTCCTGGTCAACATTTTTTTAATTGGGTGGGAGCCAGCTGGTTGCCCAAAGTTTTCCCCCCTTTTATAGGCAAAACGACAACCTCTAGATACCACCTCATTTAAATCATCATCTGCCTTGAGCATCATCAAATTCTTACGCACGATGTTACAGATTTGATGATACTGCTTACTGTATTGAGTGACAAATATGACTTTCTTGTCACTTTCATTTTCATCTTTAGTTCTGTTTGTTCTTAAGCAGGTCAGATCTATTTAATTTTTCCACTTCAACCCGGGCCCCAGATATAGCATTCTATAGGGTATCCCCTTTCAATAAACCTCTCAGTGAGTTCCTGAGCATGTTTATTGTAATCTGTTTCTGTTGAACAGTTTCGTTTGACTCGGATATATTGACCTTTTAGTACTGATCTAAAGACTTGTTTAGGATGTCCACTCCTAGCATGCAGGAGTGTATTGCCCGTGATGGGTTTCCTATATAATTCTACCATCACTTTTTCATCTTTCACGCCTTTCAATACAACATCCAAATAATTTATCTTGGCCTCACCGAACTCAAATGTAAATTGAAGTCCGGCATCATTGTTATTCAAACTCTGGACAAACTCTCTTGCTAAGTCTTCATCACCCTTACAGATGATCAGAAAATCATCTATGAAGCGGCGATAATATATTAGATGTGACTTGAAAGTGTTTCTATCTCCATAGATGTGGCACAGCTCCCACCATCCCATATACAGGTTCACGTAGGAAGGGGCAAATTTCGCCCCCATAGCTGTGCCACATCTCTGGAGATAGAACACCCCCTCAAAACTAAAGTAATTGTGGGTAAGAAGATACTTTGTTACTTCAGTACTCAGTTCCCTAAAGTGGGCACTCCAGTCCTCAGCTCCCTAATGTGGGCACTCCAGTTCCTGGCCCTAAAGTGGGGCACTTCTTCTGATTCCATTCCTTTTTGGACATTACTGCTGTCCAATCCTGCTTCCAGTATCCAAGTCTCCAGTCATAAATATATTGTTTCTTTTATTATAGGTTAATATTTAATACATTTAGATCTCTTATTGGCTAGTAGCCAACATCGATTACTAATATATTTTTACTTTTAGTAGTTGCCACTCTAATTGTACCCAGCTCTTATCTAAGTAGAACAGGTGCCAATCTAATATTTGTAACATCAGCACCGTGTCTATATTTATAAGTATTTGGGAGACCTAAGCCTCTATTTATTCTCTTCCTATATAAAACTTTGTTAATAATTCTGGGATGGGATTAAATCCCATTATGTGCACAGGTGCATTTTCTACTCACAGATAAAGTCCCCACCTGTAGCCTTACTATTACCTTCTATGGTTTGAGATGTATGAGTATGAAATTGTTAATTATTATTTTTAATAGATTTTTGTGTTTAAATTCTAAACTATAGCAGTTTCTTTCTCTTTTCACCCAGTGCCCTACATGTTTTCCTCATTTCAGGAAAGTACATAATATTTTTATACGATGTAATATTTAAAATATCCACTATTATATATGAAAACTATATCTTGTGCAGCTACATTTTGTGGATTTGGATCGCCATCTAAGGGAAGATTGTAAAATACTCAAACGACTATACCTTGAAGGCTAAAAGCTCTTATAGGTGCACTGTACAAAGGAGGAATTTAGTAAGTGTTGAAGATTAATGTACTAACAAAGGGCTATATTACGAGTGCCGCACTATCATTAGTGCTAAAGTGATATCGTTTTTTTGTGGCTATTTGTGCGCAATTTAAAGGAACATGAAACACAACTTTTTTTTCTTTTTATAAGTTCAGATAGAGCATGTAATTTTAAATAATTTTCCAATTTATTTCTATTATCTCATATGTTTTAAGTCTCTTTGTATCCTTAGTTAAAGGGACATGAAAGCCAATTTATTTCTTTCGTGATTTAGAAAGAGCATGTCATTTTTTTAAATTGTTTTATTTATAATCCAAATCACTGTCCAAAAAACAATATCAACCATTTTGAAAACATGGCATAATCAAAAGATACAATAAATTTGAACAACATAGTACTATGTTCATTTATACATGTAGTTAAATTTAGGCTAATCATCACATTAATGAACACAAACATTTTATTTTCCTACAATGCTTGGAGTTTTTGATTTTCAGTATAAACCCCCCCCCCCTTGTTCCCCCCCCCCATGCGAAGAGAAAACATAACAAAAAAAAAAAAAAAAAAAAAAAACCAAACAAAAACAAAAAAAAAAAATTACCATCACTTTCTTCCTCCTGAGCTTTACCAGTTCCCTAATAGAACAATTCTCTGTATTTCTAAAGGGGAAGATTATATAATCTATTTCTGCAGCCGGAAAAGATTTTTAAGAAGGCAGCCCATTTATCAAAGAACCTTTTAATGTCTTGTTCATTATTTATATCCGCGTTCTCTCTGGGTCTAAAATCGCATTGTTTTTTTCATGCAGTTTTTAATTTCAGTAATGCTTGGCATTGCATGACTTTTCCACTTCTTACAGATTAAATACCTGGTAGCAAGAATAGCGGAGATTATTATTTTTTCATCAGTTTGCTTACCAGGCTCTTCCTTAAGGCAGAGTATTATCTGATATATTGTCAAAGAGACATAGCCTATCTTAAGCACCTTTTTTAGCCAGTATTCGAGCCTAGCCCAGAGATTTTTAATCTTTGGACAATACCAAAAACATATGTATTAAATCAGCTGCCTGATACGAACATTTAGGACCATTTAATAACCCTACATTCACACATTTGAAACCTCTCTCGGGGGTAAAATATGCCCCATGAAGGAGCTTAACATGTGCCTCCCTCCAAGTTGCAGAAAGCGTTACTTGTGCAATTTTTTTAATTGACAATTGAATAGTTTTAGACTCAATATTACTCTGAGGGATTGCTGTATTCCAGTAGAGGGCAATATTTTGCCAGTACCGGTTCTCCTTTATTTGTACCCAGAAGATGATAACATGGTGCAATTGACATATGACCATTTCTTGTTAGAGCAAGCCAATCATCGAGTTTACCTAGTCCCCCATTCCCAACCAGCTTTCTTAACTAGGTCCTGTGCAAAATGCCTTAATTGCAAATACGCAAAAGAAGTCTTTATTGGGCAAATCAAAATCTCTTTTAATTCCTGGAATGTTTTGATATATTTTCTCTCTTATCAATTATGTGGTATACCTTGGTTAACCCCCGATTATGCCATTTCCTAAAGACTTCGGAATGCAATCCTGATTGAAAAATAGGGTTACCTATTATAGGCAAAAGACAGGTAGCACTATTATTAATTGAAAGAAAGGTTACTATCTTGTGCCAAGCTTTAAGTGGGTTAAGAATTGTTTTAAAATCGTTTAATTTCTGAGGGGATTTCATTAGGTACTAAGTGTATTAATGCAGATAGAGAATATGGGTAGCAGACACTGGTCTCGAGATAATTATTCAAGACATAGTTATTAGATGAGATCCAGTCTGTTACGACACGAGCCAGAAAGGAGAGGTTATATAGCCTTATGTCTGGTAAGGCAAGACCACCATCCTTTCTTGGTATTGAAAGTTTCATAAGAGATATCTTTGACCTCTTATTCTGCCATAAGAACTGTATAAGTGAAGTATTGATTGAACGTATATCCTTACCTAATAGAATTATTGGTGTATTTTGAAGTATATATAAAAGTTTTGGAAGAAGAGCCATTTAAAAAGGGCAATCCTTCCAGAAAGTGATATTGGGAGATTTTGCCATAACAAAAGCTTTTCTTTGATCCATTTTTTTACTACTGGGGGTATATTCAATGTATAGAGATCTACGGACCTTGTCGGAATATGAATCCCTAGATATTTAAAAGAATCTTTTACTTGGCGAAAAGGAGTTTTTAATATTGAAGTTTTATTTTTTTCCTGAGCCACACTATCTCTGATTTTGTCATATTACTTTGTATCCAGAGAATGTACCAAATTGTTCCCAAGATCTGAAAAAGTTTTGGTAAGTTCAGTTTGGTGTTAGCCAAATAAAAGCAGCAGATCATCAGCATACAGACCGATTTTTATTTCGCAGTTACGAATTTTTATACCATCCAAATGATGGCGTATTTTAATTGCCAGAGGTTCAATGGAAATATTAAATAAGAGCGGGGAAAGAGGACAGCCCTGCCTTGTTCCTCTACCTAACAAGATAGAGGGGGAAATGTTGTTATTCACTATCAATCTTGTAGATGGGTGTTTATATAGATTTTCGATAAATTCAAGAAAATTACCTCTGATGCCAAATTGTCTTAACGTGTTTTGATATGTTCGTAAAATATTGAATCAAAGGCTTTTTCCAGCATCTAAGGAAATAATAGCAAGGTCAGGTATGTCCTCCCCCCCCGCTAGTTAAATTAGATAGTACCTCAAAATATTCTGTCACCAATAGGGCTTCCCTAATTTTTGAGGCTGAGTTGCGGTATTTAGAAACCTGCTTGATCAGTATGTATAATTTCTGAGAGGGGTCTTTGAAGTCTAGATGCTAGAATTGCAGTAAGAATTTTGTAATCTGAAATTTAACAGTGCAATTGGTCTGTAGATTCCTTGTATCAGGGTTTTTTCCGCCTTTTAATATCAAAGTTGTGTAAGAATTGGTAAATGAAGAGGGGATCATTTTACCACTAATAAAGAAGCTGTTAAAGAGCGTGCAAAGATGTGGGGTGGCTTCAACCAATCAGGATCTTACAGAATTCACTAGGCAAGCCATCTGGACCTGCTGCTTTATTTGAGGCAAGCTTGGATATTACTTTCTCTATTTCTTCTATGGAAATAGGGACATTGAGGCTATCAGCCATTTCTGATGTGACAGTAGGATACGTGATATCTCTCCAAAAGTCATCAGATGTATGCGTATCACTTGTTTTAAAAGAATATAATTCCTGGTAAATATTCATTAAATGCAGCTAGTATGTCTTCGGCTTTAGAAAGCTGAAGACCTTTATTATACAATTTGTCTATGATTGGTTGTTTTTTTCTCATTTTTTATTAATTTGGCCAGCATCTTACCTTGATTTATTACCATATTTATATAGCTAGCCTGCATTTTTAATTCCTTTTGAGTTTCTTGCAGTAAAACAAAAGTATCCCTTTCATTTTTTGCTTTAACGTATTTTGCCCAATTTAAGGGGGTTTGTCAAGCAGATAATGATTATAAGTGTTAGTTAAACATTGGCATGATTCTCTTTTCTCTAGATCGAATTTTCTTATGCAGGGCTGAGCTATATGAAATTATTTCGCCTCTCATTACTGCTTTCTGCAGTGTCCCAAAATACTTCAGGGCGGTTTTAAATAGTCTTTATTAATATGTACAAATTCCTTATATCTATTTATAAGCCAGTTCTTGAATTTTACCTCAGTCGTCAGATAGTAGGGAAAAAAGAAAACGTGTTGCAGCAGAATACAAATGTGAAAGCTGAAACTCAAGTACAATCGGTGCATGATCTGAAAAGAAATATTGGTCCTTATATCTGTTTTTACCCCTCTCATCACCATACGTTCATCTAATTAGAAAAATTGTCGATTCTGAGAGGCGCGTCTTATGCGCCCTTGGAAAGACAGTGTAAAATTTTGACGTAGAAGGATTTTGCTGTCTCCAGATATCCCGCAGTGCTAAGTTCTGCATTATTTTTTTAACATCTTACCCTCTAGATTATCTTTTTTTTGTTTTAAACTGTTTGACATTATGTCTTAGCCTATCGATCGGGCATTGTGGTGCCATATTGTAATCTCCTCCCATAATTAAAGAGCCTTCCGTGAAGGATAATAATTTGGTCTGCAAAGTGTTCCAAAATTTTGGATCAATACATTAGGGCCGTATGTATTACATAATGTATACATCTTCTGGGCAATCTTTATTTTCAGTAGTACATATCTCCCCCCGATGTCAGCCTCAAAATGTGTGACTTCGGTATCAATTTTCTTTCCTTTAGATTGCTAACCCCCCCTTTTCCCTCTTAACACTAGGTGCAAAATAGATTCTCTTTTACCCATGTTGATTTAAGTTTTAAAGATTCTTCAGTGATAAATGGGTTTCTTGAATAAAACCTATGTCAGTCTGGATCTTTCGCAGGTGATTAAGGATTGCTTTTCTCTTTATAGGGGTAGATATACTATTTTACAATTTTTATTCAGCATATTCATTTATACATTAAGAAGGGAGAACAGAGAAGACGAGAAAGAGAAAAATATAAATAAATAAATAAATAAAATAAATAAATAAATAAAAAAAAAAAAAAAAATAAAAAAAATAATAAAAAAAAAAAAATAATAATAATAATTTTAAAAATTAGACACCTAAATTTTCTCCGCACAGGTGGGGGTTGGGTCTAGGACTCACGTCTAGAAGAGACACGGTCTTTCCATAAGCAAAAACCTATAGCTTACACTCAGTCTAAATAATCAGATATTCAATATTGCTGTTATTAAGCTTAGGAACCCAGTGTGTTTTAGAAGCTCTCAGCCAGTTGAGCTTCTTCAAAGAAGTGTGTGACTTCCCCCAACTTTAACCTTTAATTTGTCAGGGGTACATTATGGTTGCCTGGTACCCTTTTTGTATCAGTTTGGAACAAATAGGAGCAACGCTCCCTTCTCCTTGCTGCAGTGTCAGCGGAGAAAGAAATCTTGAAACATAAGGATTGTAGCGTCTCCCAGCCTTAACAGGCTGTTGTTTGCGATAATGCTGGAATAAGGTAAATTTGTCTTGAAAATTTAATATTCTAGCGATAACAGGCCTAGGCCTAGTTCTATCTTTATTGCCTGAGCGAGGTAGACCAAGTCTGTGCGCTCTCTCCACTGGGATGGGATATAGGGTAGATGGCATCTTTAAAATTGTAGGCAAGGTTTCTGATATAAAATTAACAAGATTGTCATATTGTTGTTCTTCGGAAGGCCTATAATTCTTATATTATTTCTTCTAGAACGATTTTCTAGATCTTCTAATCTGTTTTGAATTTTCTGTACGTCTATTATTTATACCTTCTAGATTAGAACTATGCGTTATTGTTAGATCTTCTAGGTCCGAAAACTCTTTGTTCGGCTTCCTGCAGCATATTGGAGAATTGACGAACCTCTTGTGTCAGAGAAAGAAAATCTTGTTTGATTTCAGCTCTAAGAGCTCAAATTTAGGAGAGAGCGCATCAGATCATACTAGCGGACTAAGCTGTGAATATTGGTTACTTCTTGTACAACTGGTACATTTAACATAGTTGGTTGCGCTTCTGTGGGAGGCTCCTGATTACCCTTCAATTTTCTGTCTCTCTGTCTTGCTGCCATGGCTGGAGAAATATTCGGGGTGAGGTGTGAAGGAATCTTATCCATGTGCCAGAAAAGAAAAGAGAATTAAAAAAAATTGAAGTGAGGCAATTTATCTAAGTGAAGATCAATACAGGAGTGAAACTTAATTTTAGAGTTAAGTTTGAGAAGGTGAAGCGTTCTCAAATAGACAAGTGAGATAGGGATGTGCACTATTGTGACCAAGTGAGGGAAAAGAAAAGGGGAGAGAGAAAAAAAAAAAAAAAAAAAAAAAAAAAAAGGAAAGAAAGGAAAAATAATAAACTGTGAATTAAATTGTGTTATTTAGATCCAGCCAGGATGCAGAGATCAGGGACGTTATTAATGTTAGGCAATTTTATGCCAATTTGTTAATTGTCTTACTGTTGCTAATCTTCAAAAGACACAATAAAGGAAATGGTATCTCTGAAAGCAGCAAACAGCAATTTCTTAATTAGATTTATATCCAAGAAATATTATTCAGCAATTATACTACAGTATATTTTATAGGTAAGCAAACATATTCACAGTGACCTAGTTATATCCTGGTTCAGTCAGTTTCATTTGTATTTTATTTTCAGAGAAGTTAAATTATCTCTTCTTTAAAGAAAATTTATAAGGTAGTTTTAACTAATGATCTTTATATTTCCTATATAAACTTTCTCCCTGTCCAATAGTAAGGGATAGTATTTTTATTTTCAGGGAAAGTAGGAGATTTATTCTTAGGAAAGAGTTATTAGATAATATAACTGAGATCTTTTATCTATATATAGCCCTTCCCTCCAAGCAGAATAATAATGGGTAATATATCCTGAAAAGGTTATAGTTAAATTCTCTCTGGTATTGAATATTAATTCCTTATTCACACTCAATAACCTTTGATTTTTTTTTTTTTTCCTCCCCTTCTCTCTCCATTCTCTCTCCCCTGAGAAATGTTTCACTTTTTAGAGGAGAAAGTACAATGTCTTTTTACATACTATGCACATTTTACACATTCTTAAGCATTAACATTTTTGCCTAGATTTGCTCAATACATTGATATGACAAAAATTGTAGCGACAAGTAATATAGTTAAATAAAATTAAATGTGCCAAACAAATCATATGCAGAAAAAAGAATCATATAAGGAGCCAATGAAAAAAAAAAAAAAAAAAAAAGTTCCTTTATATAGTTAATAAAGTTCAGCCAGTTCTTGTATGTATGCAGCTCGTCACCTTACCTGGGTCATTCTATGCATCAGCGTTCAACTAATAGCCAGGTAGGTGGGCAGAAAGAGCCTTCAATATGAGAAACTGCCAAAATTGCTGATACCTATTAGAGGGGTTAATTATACAGCCATCTTCCATAGCATTTTTACCAGGATCCATACAGTGTTCCCCAGGACATGCAGCTCTGGTTGGTATCCCCAAAAAAAAGGTGAAGAGAGAAAAACATGCTCCCAGATTGAGCACCTCCTAATTTAGCGCTTACCCACAGCGTCTCGAGGAACCAGAGCAGAGATATGCAGAGGCGCTGCACAGGGAGATCTCAGCGGCAACTGCCAGGCTAGCTACACACAGCCCCGACCTCCCACGCAGCACCGGTGGGGGAGGGGGGATTCTCCAGCAAGCTTTCAGTCCGGCACCGAGCAGAGCCGCTTCGAGTACTTATCGCTCCCTGCTTGAAGATGCGGCTCCGCCACCACACTTCAGCTCAGTCTCACGGATGATTTCTGTCTCCCTCGCAACTTCGGTGGGGGAGAGGAAGGTATGTGGGGGGTCCACCGTGCTGCTGTGGGTACTCAGGGCAGGAGTCAGGAAAAAAACATCAGGTCCTTTGTTAGTGCAGCAGTGTTGATATATGTAAATAGCCTTATCCTCCCACGCAGCACCGGTGGGGGAGGAAAGGGTATGGAGAGAATCTGCTGTTATCCTGCAGGTAATTAGGGCCAGGTTCAAGGCAGTTTATCAGTATAGCAGAGAGAGTGTATAAAGATAGCCTCAACCTCCCACGCAGCACCGGTGGGGGAGGGAGGCACTCTGTTCCTCTTTGAAGTTATATCACAAGTTCTAATATATATAAAAAGAGGAAGCCCAAGGTATAGGCTTTTTGCAAGCTGACTAATAATGTCAGCACAGTGGGATGTCTGTCCACTGTCTGGTTCCAGGAGCGTTGATACAGGCTATCCAAGAAGCTACCCAGGTCCCTGGGTTTGGCACGAGAAACTCCACCAGCAGCTGCAGGACTGGAAGGTAATCACACACAGGTGTGTGCAGTTAGCTCCTCCTCCGGAAACCACTCCCAGAGCATGTCATTTTAAACAACTTTCTAATTTACTTCTATTATCTAATTTGCTTTATTCTCTTGATATCCCTTGCTGAAAAGCATATCTAGATATGCTCAGTAGCTGCTGATTGGTTGCTGCACCTAGAGGCCTTGTGTGATTGGCTCACAGATGTGCATTGCTATTTCTTCAACAAAGGATATCTAAAGAATTGAGCAAATTAGATAATAGAAGTAAATTGAAAAGTTGTTTAAAATTGCATGCCCTATCTGAATCATGAAAGTTTAATGTTGACTAGACTGTCCCTTTAAGAGTAAACCAAGGTAGGCTCATTGCTGATTGGTTGATGCACATATATGTCTCTTGTCATTGGCTTTCAGCTAGATCCCAGTAGTGCATTGCTGCACCTTCAACAAAGGATTCCAAAAGCATGAAACAAATTAGATAATAGAAGTAAATTGGAAAGTAGTTTAAAATTGTATGATATGTCTGAATCATGAAAGAAAATGGGTTTCACGTCCCTTTAAATTCCGCCTGTATTACAAGTTGAAAGTAAATGCGAACGCATGAGCGCAATCACATTTTACGGTAGAATGATTACCGCGACTTCAGATCTCTGGTTAACTGTTATGCAAGTCAAAAAAGTGTCACAAAACACATCAAAAAGTACAGTTACACTCATAACACTATAAGAAAAATTATGTTTAGAAAATTGCACTAAAAGGTTATAAGGACTCAAAGATATGAGATGTCAAATGCTTTTACATAGGGATTCATATGAACACGTATAAATATGTGTATGTATATAAATATATATGCATGTATTTCTACACATATGTGTATATACACCCTGTTCCAAATTATTATGCCAATGATATCTTTCTCATTTACCTAAATAATTGATGTAAGCAACAGTCAGCATAATTCTCATGTTATCAACTGTTAAGAGTACAATTCAAATTTTATTGAACAAACCTCCTAATGATAACAGTATTTTTTTTTTAAATAAAAAACTTACAATGCACTGTTCCGAATTATTACGCACAGTAAGTTTCAAAACACTTTATAGGTTGTAAAGAACTGAAAATTGTCATTTGTTGTGTTTGCAGCATATTTACTGAAATCAAAAGCTATTTCAATCAAACTTTGAACAACATTTTAACGTTTTAAACATTTTAACATAGGACCCCTTATTTAATAGCAGCTTAACAAGTCTTGCATCCATTGAACTTGTGAGTTTTTGGACAGTTTCTGCTTGAATTTGTTGCAAGATGTCAGAATAGCCATCCAGAGCTGCTGTTTGGATGTAAACTGCCTCCCACCCTCATAGATCTTTTGCATGAGGATGCTCCAAAGGTTCTCAAAAGGATTGAGGTCAGGGGAGGATGGAGGCCACACCATGACTTTCTCTCCTTTTATCCCCATAGCAGCCATTGATGCAGAGGTATTCTTTGCAGCATGAAATGGTGCATTGTCATGCATGAAGATGATTTTATTACAGAAAGCATAGTTCTTCCTTCTGTACCAGGGAAGGAAGTGGTCAGTTAGGAACTCCACATACTTTGCAGAGGTCATCTTGGTCAGCTCTCTTGCCATGATTCCAGCCCAAAACATGACTCCACCACCGCCTTGCTGATGTCACAGCCTTGTTGGAACAGCACGGCACTCATCAGTGAACAGGACTGTTTGAAAAGTAGTCTTCATGTATTTTTCTGCCCAATGCAGCCGTTTCTGCTTGTGAGCATTGGTTAGTGGTGGCTGAATGGAAGGTTTATGCAGAGTTGTAAGACTCTGGAGGACTCTACACCTTGATGTCCGTGGGACTCCAGAGGCACCAGCAGCTTCAAATATCTGTTTTCTGCTATGTAATGGTATCTTAGCAGCTGCTCTCTTGATCCGATGCATGGATCTGGCAGAAATCTTCCTCAATGTGCCTTTATCTGCACGAACCCATCTGTGCTCTGAATCAGCCACAAATCTCTTAATAGTGCGATGATCACGCTTAAGTTTTCATGAAATATCAAATGTTTTCATACCTCGTCCAAGGCATTGAATTATTTCACTCTTTTCGGCAGCAGAGAGATCCTTTTACTTCCTCATATTGCTTGAAAATTGTGCTCTGCTTAATAATGTGGAACACCCTCCTTTAGTAGTTTTTACTTTAATTGGGCTCACCTGGCAATCTAATTATCACAGGTGCCCGAGATTGTTTTCAGTGATCAAAAGAGCCCTGAGACACAATGCCATCCATGAGTTAAACTGGAAAAAAAAATATTTAATCTTTGTGACACTGAAATAGAATTTGCATAATAATTTGGAACAGGGTGTATGTTTTACTGACTTATTAACACTTATAAATACAACATTTACATATTGTAGAAATACCATACATAGATCTCATTGCAATCCTGCAGCTTGTGTTTGCGCAAGCAGGCAGCTTTTGTTCAAAACGAGGCTCCATTACAGTCTATGGGGGAATATGATCCTGCGTCTCACAAATTTGCTTAGTCTTTTTTTGCTGCATGATGATGCGAAACATTGTGACCTGTAATAGTGCGTAATTGAGTGCATGATGGTAAAAAAGAAATGAGTGCAGATAAAGCACTCATGGGGAGTATAAATTAGCTCTCCACTCGTAATCTAGCCCTAAACTGTGTATTTTTATTCTAATCATTTTATGCCTGTAGCAATATAACAATGTGTATGTAAGGAATATTTGTCATTAGTGGGAAAGGAGAAAATGAGCACACATGCTCACCCAGTGCCCTCTCTCTAGAGAAAAGAGAATGTGTTTTTCCTCTGTATATAAGAGTAGGGTGCCAAATCTGATCACAAATCCGTCTACAACAGTCTTAAGTCTTTACAATTAGTACAAAGCATGAAAGCAGCAGTTCATTAATGGACCACTAAGATAAAAAAAAGTTCTGCCAATAGTGTTTATCAAACTACGGAAGCCCACATAGGCAAGCTCGAGAAGGGCATCCAGCAGAAATGCGTTGCTCTTCTTGCCCTTGTGAGCTTCCGTTAGTTTGATATAACTAAACACCTAGTCAGGGGAACTCTCTGGTGGTAGAAACAAACCGCTATACAGGAATACAAAGTACGCAGTTGGACGTTCAGATTGCCACATAATCCAGACCGGGAGCTATAGAAAGGAGTATTGCCCCAAGAGAGCAAAGATCCATTTGCAAATCACTTTCTAACAGTCAGCTAAATTACAAGTTTTTGCATTGCCGGCTTGTAACTCTGAAAATATGGCATTTTCAGTGTTTAAAACAGCACCGCAGCTATTACAAGTGTTGTCGGTATAGGGTGTACCGCACACCCTTTTAGCCTTGTACACCCGCCAACGTCAGTCCCCGCACACGTAAAAAATATGTTTTTTCATGGATTCTCCATAGCGCCGGTATTACGTGTCTTTGCGGTACGGCTAAAAAGTGAGCGTATCGCCATCTAAAGTCCGAGTAGTATGAGTTTTACGCTAAAATGCTGGTAGCATAAAATTTATAACTAAACTGCTACAAAGTGCACTAAACACCCATAGACTACCTATTAATACCCCCCTAAACCGAGGCCTCCCGCATCAAAAACTCTATAATAAATGTATTAACCCCTAATCTGCCGCTCCCCGACATCGCTGCCACAAAAAAAATTTATTAACCCCCTATTCCTCCGTTCCCCGCACATCGTAACCACTATACTAAAGTTATTATGCCCTTAAACCGCCCGCCCCCTCCCGCATCAAAAAACTACTATTTAAATATTATAATACCCTTAATCTGCCATCCGCCCACACCTCCGCTATAATAAAACCTATTAACCACTAACACCGCAAGTCCCCCACAACGAAATATACAAAATAAACTATTAATCCCTAAACCGAAAGCCCCCCACAACAAATAAACTAATTTAAACTAGTAAACACTAAACCTAACGACCCCCTTAACTTTATATTAAAATTGCAATTTCCTTAGCTTAATACAATTTAAACTTACCCTGTCAAATTAAAGAAAATAATTTTAAAACTAACAATTAAACTATTATAATAATTAAACTAAAATTAACTAACTACCAATTAAATAAAACTAAACTACCAATAAAAAAAAATCCTAACACTACTCCTAAAAATTACAAAAAGTATCTAATTACAAAAAATATAAAAACTAACGGGCTAGATTACGAGTCTTGCGTTATGAGAGGTGAGGTGCCAACGTGCAGTTTTTTTCTCACCGCTCACTTACCTGAAGTGCTGGTATTACGGGTTTTTACAAACCCAGAGTTAACAGGCAAGAAATGAGCGTAGAGCAAATTTGTGCTCCATACCCGCACTCCAATACCAGCGCTGCTTAAGTCAGCGGTGAGCTGGCTGTACGGTGCTCGTGCACAATTTCCCCATAGACATCAATGGGGAGAGCCGGCTGAGAACAAAGTCTAACACCCTGCCCAAAAAGCAGCGTAAAAACCAGTAACACAGCCCCATTGATTACTATGGGGAAACACATTTTTATATTTACACCTAACACCCTAACATGAACCCCGAGTCTAAAACACCCTAATCTTACACTTATTAAACCCTAATCTGCCGCCCCCCGAGCATCTGCATATTATTAACCCCTAATCTGCTGCCCCCCAACATCGCCGACACCCTACATTATATTTATTAACCCCTAATCTGCTGCCTCCAACATCGCTGACACCTACATCATATTATAAACCCCTAATCTGCTGTCCCTAACATCACTGCAACCTACCTACATATATTAACCCCCTAATCTACCGCCCCCAAAATTACCGCCACTATTCTAAATGTATTAACCTCTAAACCAAGTCTAACCTAACACCCCCCTAACTTAAATAAATTTAAATAAATCTAAATAAAATTCCTATCATTAACTAATTATTCCTATTTAAAACTAAATACTTACCTATAAAATAAACCCTAAGATAGTTACATTGTATATAGGCTTAGGGTTTATTTTTATACAGGCACGTTCGTATTTATTTTAACTAGGTAGAATAGTTAACTACCTTAGCAAAAATAAATACAAATTTACCTGTAAAATAAAACCTAACCTAAGTTACACTAACATAAACACCTACACTACACTACAATTAAATAAGTCTTCATCCAGATGGCATCTTCTATCCTCATTCTTCCGACAAGGAGCGGGTCCATCTTCAAGGCATCCGGCGAGGAGCCATCCTCTTCAATCGACGTCTTCTTCGGAATGAATGTTTCTTTAAGTGATGTCATCCAAGATGGCATCCCTTAGATTCCTATTGGCTGAAAGTATTCTATCAGCCAATCGGAAATTAAGGTAGAAAAATTCTTATTGGCTGATGCAATCAGGCCAATAGGATTGAGCTTGCATTCATATTGGCTGATTGGAACAGCAAATAGAACTGCCAGCTTAATTGTATCAGCCAATAGGATTTTTTCTACCTTAATTCGATTGGCTGATAGAATTCTATCAGCCAATCGGAATCTAAGGTACGCCATCTTGTATGACGTCACTTAAAGAAACATTCATTCCGAAGAAGACGTCGATTGAAGAGGATGCTCCGCACCGGATGTCTTGAAGATGGAGCCGCTCCGTGCCGGATGGATGAAGTTCGAAGATGCCGTCTGGGTGAAAACTTTTGCCCGTCTGGAGGCACCACTTACTGCCGGCTTCATTGAGGACATCTTGCCGCTTGGATGAAGACTTCTCCCCGGTAAGTGAATCTCGGGGGTTAGTGTTAGGTTTTTTTAAGGGTGTATTGGGTGGGTTTTATTTTAAGGTTAGGGCTTTTTGCAGCAATAGAGCCAAAATGCCCTTTTAAGGTCAATGCCCCATCCAAATGCCCTTCTTCAGAGCAATGGGGAGCTTAGGTTTTTTTTTAGTTAGGCTTTTATTTGAGGGGTTGGTTGTGTTGGGTGGTGGGTTTTACTGTTGGGGGATATTTGTATTTTTTATTTACAGGTAAAAGAGCTTGATTTCTTGGGGCAATGCCCCGCAAAATGCCCTTTTAAGGGCTATGATAGTTTAGTTTAGGCTAGGGGGTTTTATTATTTTGTGGGGGGCTTTTTTTATTTTTTATATAGGGCTTTTAGATTAGGTGTAATTAGTTTAAATATCTTGTAATTTGTTTTTTATTTTCTGTAATTTAGTGGGGGGGGGGGTTGTGGTAAATTAGCTAATTTTATTGAATTGAGTTAATTGTATTTAATGTAGGGAATTTATTTAATTGTAGTGTAGTGTTAGGTGTTATTGTAACTTAGGTTAGGTTTTATTTTACAGGTCAATTTGTATTTATTTTAGCTAGGTAGTTATTAAATAGTTAATAACTGTTTAGTAACTATTCTACCTAGTTAAAATAAAATACAAACTTGCCTGTAAAATAAAAATAAATCCTAAGCTAGATACAATGTAACTATTAGTTATATTGTAGCTAGCTTAGGGTTTATTTTTTAGGTAAGTATTTAGTTTTAAATAGGAATAATTTAGGGAATGATAGGAATTTGTATTTAGATTTATTTAAATTATATTTAAGTTAGGGGGTGTTATGGTTAGGGTTAGACTTAGGTTTAAAGGGTTAATAATTTAGAATAGTGGCAGCGAATGTTGGGGACGGCAGATTAGGGGTTAATAAATGTAGGTAGGTGGCGGTGATGTTGGGGGCAGCAGATTAGGGGTTAATAATAAATATAATGTAGGTTGCGGCCATGTCCAGAGCGGAAGATTAGGGGTTAAATAAGTATAATGTAGATGGAGGCGATGTTGGGGGCAGCAGATTAGGGGTTAATAATATTTAACTAGTGTTTACGAGGGCAGGAGTGCGGCGGTCTTAGGGGTTAATATGTTTATTATAGTGGCAGCTATGTTGGGAGTGGCAGATTAGGGGGTTAAAAATTTTATTATAGTGTTTGCGATGCGGGAGGGCCTCGGTTTAGGGGTTAATAGGTAGTTTATGGGTGTTAGTGTACTTTTTAGCACTTTAGTTATGAGTTTTATACTACAGCTTTGTAGTGTAAAACTCATAACTACTGACTTTAGAATGCATTAGGAATCTTGGAGGGTAGAGGGTGTACCGCTCACTTTTTGGCCTCCCAGGACAAACTCGTAATACCGGCGCTATGCAAGTCCCATTGAAAAAAGACTTTACGAAATTACGTAAATTGATTTGCGTTAAGGCCAAAGAAGTGTGCGGTACAACCTATACCTGTAAGACTCGTAATACCAACGGGCGTTAAAAAGCAGCGTTAGGACCTGTTAACGCTGCTTGTTAAGCTTACCGCAAAACTCGTAATCTAGCCGTAACTAAATTACAAACAACAACAAAAAACACTAAATTACGAAAAATAAATTATCAAAAATAAAAAGAATTACACCCAATCTAATAGCCCTATCAAAATAAAAAAGCCCACCCAAAATAAAAAAAACCTAGCCTACAATAAACTACCAATGGCCCTTAAAAGGGCCTTTTGTGGTGCATTGCCCCAAAGATATCAGCTCTTTTACCTGTAAAAAAAAACACAAACACCCCCCCAACAGTAAAACCCACCACCCAACCAACACCCCCCCCAAATAAAAAAAACGATCTAAAATAACCTAAGCTAACCATTGCCCTGAACAGGGCATTTGTATGGGCATTGCCCTTAAAAGGGCATTTAGCTCTTTTACTGCCCAGGACCCTAAACTAAAAAATAAAACCCACCCAATCAACCCTTAAAAAAGCCTAACACTAACCCCCTGACAATCCACTTACAGTTTTTGAAGTCCCGCTTGAACGATCTTCATCCCAAGCGAAGTCTTCATACAGGCGGCAAGAAGTCTTCATTCAGACAGCTTCTTCTATTTTCATCCAGCCCGCGAAGTCCTCATCCATGCGGCAAGAAGTCTTCATCCAGGCGGCCCCTTCGATCTTTATCCAGCCGGTGCAGAGCGGGTCCATCCTGAAGACATCAGGCGCGGAGCATCCTCTTCATACATTCCCCGCCGATACACTGAATCTTCAATGCAAGGGACGTGATTCAAGATGGCATCCCTTGCATTCCTATTGGCTGATCATTTTGAATCAGCCAATAGGAATTAGGGCTGCTAAAATCCTATTGGCTATTCAAATCAGCCAATAGGATTTTAAGCAGCTCGCTTCTATTGGCTAATTTGATCGCAGGTGTTAGGTTTTTTTTTGGCCGGCTCTCCCCCATTGATGTCTATGGGGAAATCGTGCACGAGCTGTCTCAGCAGCGCTCCTTATTGTGTGCGGTATGGAGCTCAACGCAACCATATCGCATGCAAAAGGCGTATGTTGGAAAACTTGTAATGGCAGCGCTATAGAAAATTAAATAACGTAACTTTTGTTGCGTTCGTTAATTTCTCTATAGCACTCGAAACTCGTAATCTAGCTGAGTGTAAGTTTACCAAGAGTAAACAACAATATCTTATGTCATTTAGGAAAAACTTGCATGTCATTCTACAAGCTTATACATGCACCCTAAAGATAGTTATATATCTGTTTTAATACTTGTGTAAACATGGTACGCTCAGAAAAATAGTACAGTACTGTAATCAATGTAATAGAATAATAATATTTGTTGTTTAAAATAAATATAGACTATCATCTGTATTTCAGAACACAAAAAAAAAAAAAAAACACAGACACAGAGAAGATTGTGACTTAATGGCAGGGAAAAATAGAAGTTTTTGATAATTTTATATTTTTAAAATATTTAATTAAAAAGTATGGTCTTCAGAATAACGTTTGCATTTTGGAATTCTGGATCTGGGGATTTGTACGTGTATATATATGTCCAGAATGCAGTGTATATTGTAATAAAGTCAAGAAACTGAACGATTCATATCAAGTACAATATTGGCCCACTAGGATGTTTAATAATATTAAATATTTTGTCATAAATATTCAGTGAAAAAATGGGCACATGTACAACATTACAGATGCAAAAACATAATTTATGTAAGAACTTACCTGATAAATTAATTTATTTCATGGTGACGAGAGTCCACGATTTGCTGCATATGGGCTATACATTCCCGCCAGGAGGAGGCAAAGTTTCCCAAACCTCAAAGTCTATAAGTACCCCACCCACCTCACTCATATCTCAGTTTAGCGTATAGCCAAGAAGTGAGGTGTAAAAAGGAGTAAGAAAAAGACATAAAAAAGGAACAGGAAAAAGATGTGCACTGTTAAAAACAACCTATAATAGGGAGAGGACCTCGTGGACTCTCGCACCCATGAAAGAAAGAAATTTATCAGGTAAGTTCTACATAAATGTTTTCTTTCATAAAGGTGGCGAGAGTCCACGATTTATTACATATGGGATATAATACCCAAGATGTGGAAGGACCATGAGTAACAAAATAAAAAGGGAGGGATAAAATATAAACAGCTTTTTTGGCTGAAAATAATATCCAAATTAAAGTCTTTTAATAACTAAAAAACCTGAAGATTTTTTTTATAGGCAACAGAATCAACGAGTGACCACTGACTGAAGAACCTTTCTACCAAAAGCTGCTTCTGAAGAGGCAAAAATATCAAAATGGTAAAATTTGGTAAAAGTATGTGTAATGGAATGGACCTTGTCAGGAAATGAAGAGCACAAACAGAATGATGCAAAATAAGTTTTCACTTTTCAACAAAAGTCTTTACTTTCAGCCAGCAGTACAAGGGTTAAGCAACCACCAGGAAGCGACGTTCTCCGCGTCTCACGAATTACTGTCCCCCACAGCGGCAATGCATCCAAATGAAAGCAACCCTAAAACTACTGTTAAGGCTTAGAGTGCCGAAGCTGCGTTGGTTAAACCACCCTTTTGTTGTTAAACAAACAAGCAAAATAAAAACAGTACACATACAAAGGCATATGCTTTAGAACAGAAAAGCAAACACAACTTATATAATCCTACAAGTTCTTAGGATAAAGCATTAGGCATTTTACTACAGGTTATCCAAGACAACTCTCCAGTGTCTTGCTACTTCCCAGTCTGAGATCCAAATGAATCTCACCTTGCTTGCAAGAGCTGCTTATATAGCCCTCTAACTATCCCCTGCTGTTACTTTGCTTCTTGAAGTCTGCCTGTTACTAATAGTAATATTTTCAGCAGTGAGCTGGCAAGCCTTACAGCATTTTGGTTCTTTCAGCATAGTATTTCTCCCTGTAGAGAAATTAACCCTTTCTACAGGAATGAGTTTATACACTCCATCACATACCTCCCCCCTCAGAGTAGACCATTGGAGACGCTCTACCAAATCAACCACACCACCCTCCCGAGAGAGAAAATCAGCATTGAGGTGGTCCTTTTCAGGTCTATGGGTGACAAAAAAAGAATAAGTTTGCAACTTCAAATACCCTCTCATGAGCCGTGCATTTTTGTCTTTCATAGTATTAAGTCACTTCAAAGGAGAATGGTCAGTGACAATAGTAAATTGGCAGCCTAACGCATTACTTCTCTATAACAGCATAATTCCTTTCTCTATGTAACAATTTCCTACTCAAAAACAGAACAGGATGCTCCTGGTCATCAAACTCTTGTGATAACACTGCGCCCAGGCCCATATCAGAGGCATCTGTATGCAAGACAAAATCCTTGTCAAAGTCAGGGCTGTGCAATACTGGCTGAGTACACAATATTTACTTTATCTTTTGAAAAGATTCAGCACAGGAGGGAGTCCATACTACCCTATTAGGAGCAGAGTTTTTTTGTTAAATCTGTCAATAGGGCTGCTAATGAAGAAAACTGTGGAATAAAGTTTCTATAATATCCTGCAAGGCCAAGAAAAAGCCCTAACCTGTTTCTTAGTTTTAGGGACTGGTGAGCTAACCAAGGTCTCAACCTTGTCCTGCATAGGTATAACGCAACCATAACCCAATATATAGCCTAAAAAACGGGTTTAAGTTTTAACCAATAGCAAATTTAGCATGGTTGCTGTGAGACCTGCCTCTCTTAATGACCTCAACACCGCAGTTACCTTGTTAAGGTGATTTTCCCAGTCGATGCTATAAATGACCACGTCATCTAAGTAAGTAGATGAATATTTCCCATGGGGTTGAAGAATATGGTCCATTAACCTTTGGAAGGTTGCAGGAGCACCATGGAGACCAAAGGGTAAGGTACAAAACTGGAAAAGTCCATCTTTTCTTTAGAGGCACTAGAAAACGTATTTGCTAGTAGCCCTTAGTCAAATCCTAAAGTTGTGATATACTTCACTTTACCAACCCTGTTTAACATTTCATCGACCCTAGGCATAGGGTAAGCATCAAATTTTGATACTGAATTTAGCTTTCTAAAATCAATGCAATACCTAACAGAGTCATCTGGTTTTGGCACTAGAATTACAGGGCTACACCATTCACTCTGTGAAGGTTCTATGACCCCAAGCCTAAGAATGCTCTTTATTTCTTCTTGTACCACCTTTTGCATTCTCTCTGGTATCAAGTAAGGCTTTAACCTCACAATCTCATTACTTTTAATTTTTATATGGTGAGCTATTAAGTGTGTCCTCCCCTGGTAATAAAGAAAATACATCCCTAAAAATCCTCTATCAGTCTCTGTGCTTCATTTTGTTGAGCAGGACTTAGGGCTCCATGTACTAAGCAGTCAGCGAGCTACCCGCAACAAATCTCGCGTCAAAACTCGCATACTGATATGTACAAAGCCGTCAATTATGTTAAAACTCGCATCTTTAAAATTGCGAGCGTACTTATCTGCCAAACCTCGCTACCTCTCCATTTTTTACTGTAATTAGACACATTTGACCACCAACTCGCCAAAAACGAATGTACTAAAAAATCTATTTGTCCGCTCGCGTCAATCTCCGCCCCCACCTCATTATTTTTGCCTTGCCACCTTTTAGGTGGCGGGCAAGGTACAAAACAATAGGAAAGTCACTCTAGACGCCAGTGTAGACATATATAAAAGGCAGTAATATCAGCATTGTACTTACATTGTTCATTTCAGCAGCTATGGAGAGAATTCTGTTTTTGTTTATTCTCCGTTTGATACAAATCCGGGCTAGAAGACAGAATACTGGAAATGTAGCTAATCGTATCGTTAGAAGAAGGAGAGTTCGTGTCCCCCATGTATTCCTTCCACGGGTTGGTTTGCACGGCCTTTCTGACCGAGAGATCATACAAAGATTCCGGCTTGATCGTGAATCGATATTACACCTGTATCGAGAGATTGAAGATCATTTGGAGCCGAGGACTGCTCGTTCACAAGCTATTCCGGGACTTCTGAAACTATTAGCTGCATTGCATTTTTTTTGCAACAGGCTCCTTTCAGGCAGTTTCTAGCGTCATTATTGGTATGAGTCAATCTGCTTTTTCTCGCCACTTATCCATAGTAATAGGGGCTATTATGGTTATTTTTCATCGATATGTTTGTTTGCCATCTACCCTGAAGAATGGCAATCTATCAAGTCAAATTTCTATAGGATGGCTGGGATGCCCAATGTCCTAGGTGCCATAGACTGTACCCATGTTGCTGTAAGACCACTTCAAGCTCGTGAGGAGATCTATAGGAATAGAAAGCATTTCCATTCCTTGAATGTCCAGATGGTCTGTGACCCCAACATGAGGATTATCAGTGTCCGTTCTAACTTTCCTGGCTCCTGTCATGATTCTTACATCTTAAGGCAGACTGGGTTATACCGGAAGTTCGAGGACGGAATATGCCTGACGGATGGCTTCTAGGTAAGCATAACTGGCGTCTAATTTGTCTCTCATTTCAATGTACAAAATTGCGCCCAAATTTGTCGACTGTAATCTGTATAGTTTAAATTTGTATTGTATAGTTCTGAATCTTTATAATTATTCTTATATTAATATTTATATTTATTATATCTTCTATTAGGAGATGGAGGGTACTCATGTACAGAATGGCTGTTGACTCCCTATAACAACCCACAGACCAGAAGTCAAGTACGTTTCAATGAAGCTCACGTTCTACCAGGGGGATTATTGAGAGGACTTTCGGTCTTTTGAAAATGCGGTTTCGATGTCTTGATCGTTCTGGTGGTGCTATGCAGTATGCACCAGAGAAAGTTGCCAAAATTATATTGGTTTGCTGCATACTGCACAATATAGCAATTAAAAGAGGCTTTCCATTAGAAGATGAAGATCCAATAGATGCTGATGATTTACCAGAAGAAATTATGTGTAGAACAAGCTAATAGGCCGGGAAATGCAACAAGGGACATGGTTTCAGAACATTATTTTGATATTAAAGTTCAGTTGATCAATAAAAAACTTTCTTTATTAACTTGTCTCCATTTTTTTTTTAAGAATTAAGGTTATTAAAAATTCACTCATGATAAACAGTTAAATACATAACAGTTGTTGCTCTTCAATTATCAAAGGTTTCAAATAAATAAAGTTTATGATCAAAGTTATTACAGACAATATATTTATAGGTAATACATTGTCTTTGTGACATCACACTAGTGTCTACAGCTGCTCTCACTCTTTTACATAATGTGATTAGTGTAATGTAATCCCCTCCATAGCTGATGCTAATTCATTGTATTGTGTCATTGAATTGTAGCTGTAACAAGCGACAGTATATTCAACAGTGCTTTATGTTATCAGATAGGATTTTTGAGTAAAAAAGACTTGCTAATTTTGATTTGTTTTATTCTAACCTCAATTTTAACAGCTACTAGGTTTTCCCATATTCAAATAAATAACCTTAAGGGCTTACTCTTAACACTTATTTTCTTATCCTTTATAATATATTTTTCCATTCAAGATTTGTTAAAAGAATAGTGGCATATAGAAAATAATGGCAAATAAATTATTTTATTACAAAATTACAATCTTTAAACATTATATATTAACAATTGTAAACCAAAGTAACTTTTAATACATATAAACACATATGAAAAAAAAGAAAATGTTTAGAAACAAAATAACAATTGTAAACCAAAATAAATTTTAATACATATAAACACATATGAAACAAAGAAAATGTTTAGAAAAAAATAACCAATTGTAAACCAAAGTACATTTTTAATACATATAAACACATCTTAAAAAAATAAAATGTTTAGAAACAAAATAAAAATTGTAACCAAATAAATTTAATACATATAAACACATATGAAACAAAGAAAATGTTTAGAAAAAAAATAACAATTGTAAACCAAAGTACATTTTTAATACATATAAACACATCTTAAAAAAAATAAATGTTTAGAAACAAAATAAAAATTGTAAACCAAAATAAATTTTAATACATATAAACACATCTGAAACAAAGAAAATGTATAGAAACCAAATATCATTTGTAATAACTATAAAACATCGATATTTACAAAACCTTCATAAAATACATTAATCTACATATACATTATATTTTTTTCTATTTTTCGGGGATACATATCTATATCAATGCGCTAATGATTGACATAACGATTAATCACGTCATCGTCAAAATATGTTGCGTCCTGAACCTTTTGGTGCTGGAGAATTGGTGATATTAGTTTATGCCATGGATAAATATTTCCCTAAACGGATTGGTGGTGTGAGGGGAATGAGACAGGAATGCAGAGACAAAATTATACTACGAGATGCTGAGAAGAATGCATCGTATTTCAAAAATTAAAAGAAACAAGACGACAGTGTCTTAGAAAATATAGTGATTTCAAGAGAAGAGAACCGAAGTACTATAATCGATTCGAAGATTGATAAGGACATGTAAGTTTCAAAATTATATATGAAATAATTTTTTATAATATAAAAAAAGGGTTTATTTTTGAACTGCGTCATCATTGACGAATCCAGGACAATATTATTTTCTGAGTGTTACTTTGACTATATTAGTATATACAATTGCAAAAAGTTACAAACGTAAGCATGCAGAACTGAGTTTGTAGATTAAAATTTAAACTATATTACTATTTCACTTAAAAAGGTTAGAAAAGTTAGCATACAAAAATGAGTTAGTAGAGTAAAATATAACTATATTAGTATATACCATTGAAACATGCAGAACTGAGTTAGTAGAATAAAATATAAATATATTACTATATACCATTGAAACATGTTAGAAAAGTAAGCATGCAGAACTGAATGTTTTAAAAACAAAAAATTACTTGGAATAATTAAAAAAAAAATTTATTCCAAATTTTTTTTATATATATGTTTATAGATATGAGAAGTAGGAGAATGAAGTGTGAACACCCACCACGCTACCTAAGGTCAATGTTGGTGCAAACACCCAGAAGTGAAGCTCTTTCTCCACCTTTGCCAATAACACTATTGGATATTGAATTATCTCCAAATCCATATGAAATTTTTTCATAAAAAGACACAGACTGGTAATGACTTATTATTTAACTTTTAAATTATATATTTTAGGTTTTGGCTTAAAAAGTTTTAGCATGCAATATTAATCAAGTTGCTAATTTACTTCTATTATCATTTTTTTCCTCATTATCTTTCTATCTTTATTTGAAAAAGAAGGCATCTAAGCTAAGGAGCCAGCCAATTTTTTGTTGAGCACCATGGACAGCACTTTTTGATTGGTTCTGTCCAATTAGCAAGTACAACACAGTTGGTTCACCAAAAATGGGCTGGCATCTAAACTTACATTCTTGCTTTTCAAATAAAGATACAAAAGAATGAAGTAAAATAGAAAGTTTATTTAAATTGCATGCACTATCTGAATCATGAAACTTAGAAATTGGGTTCAAGTCCCTTTTAATGATTATTATTATTGTTTTAAATAATATATCCTAGGTTTTTGATTTAATAGTTTTCTATCTTTATCTTTGTAGTTACGTTCATAGATATTACCACTGGAAGACATGGAAAATAGTATGGAAATGGAAGAATTTCAAAATCCTGATAGTGTGACAATATTATAAGCCTTGAGTTCAGATGATACTCAACCAAGGATAGAAGTTTTACCAACAATGATGGTAGATAAAGGTATGTTTCATACTCAGTAATCTTAAATCTAAGAAAATCAAAGTTTTAACTAATACATATTGTATATTTCAAATAGGAGTTGGCTCAGATGAAAGCTTTAAAGGAGTGGACATAAGTGTAGATAGCTAATATAGTAGATAACCTAGATAACAGCACATCAGGAGGTAATATTTGTGAGGAAAAACCCTATCATACATTGCTATGTATATGAAAATGGAATTAAAATTTGCCTTTGCATTTATTTTTCTACAGATTTATCTTTCAACATCAACTATTGAAACTGCAGACAAAAAGTACTCAGAGTTGTCTTGAAGATCATGTTAAACAAAAAAATTTCTAAAATTAGGGCAACTTTGGGAAAGTTAATGGAGCAAGTAGATTTTTTTATACCGTAATATGTTATTTGATTTCATTTTTTGTTTTGTCATGATGATTGTCAGAAGAATGACAATTAATAACTGAGAAAAACTTTTGTGGTGAAGAATCACAAAGTGATTTTGAATTTATGTAAATAAACTTTTTTTTGGGCATAAAAAAATTTTGTCTTTATTAAATAATAACATTTTAACTTAAAGAACACAAAAACTAACTTATTAAACAATATATAGATGAAAAAAATTTAACAGTGACAAATATAGGCCTAGATTTGGAGTTTTGTCGGTAACGACCCGAAAGACTAACGCCGGCTTTTTTCTGGCAGCACCATAAAAATAACTTGGTATCGAGAGTCCACATAAAGGCTGCGTTAGGCTCCAAAAAAAGGAGCGTAGAGCATTTTTAACGCAGCTTCAACTCTCGATACCAGAGTTGCTTACGGACGCGGCCAGCCTCAAAAAACGGTGCTCGTGCACGATTCCCCCCATAGGAAACAATGGGGCTTTTTGAGCTGAAAAAAAACCAAACACCTGCAAAAAAGCCGTGTTCAGCTCCTAACGCAGCCCCATTGTTTGCTATGCGGTAACCCTTCCTACGTCTGCACTTAACACTCTAAACATGTACCCCGAGTCTAAAAACCCCTAACCTTACACTTATTAACCCCTAATCTGCGCCCCCCGCTATCGCTGACCCCAGGCATATTATTATTAACCCCTATCTGCCGCTCCGTAAAACCGCCGCTACTTACATTATCCCTATGTACCCCCCCCCCCCCTAATCTGCTGCCCCTAACACCGCCCGACCCCTATATTATATTTATTAAAACCCTAATCTGCCCCCCACAACGTCGCCTCCACCTGCCTACACTTATTAACCCCTAATCTGCCGACCGGACCTGAGCGCTACTATAATAAAGTTATTAACCCCTAATCCGCCTCACTAACCCTATCATAAATAGTATTAACCCCTAATCTGCCCTCCCTAACATCGCCGACACCTAACTTCAATTATTAACCCCTAATCTGCCGACCGAATCTCGCCGCTATTCTAATAAATGTATTAACCCCTAAAGCTAAGTCTAACCCTAATACTAACACCCCCCTAAGTTAAATATAATTTAAATCTAACGAAATTAATTAACTCTTATTAAATAAATTATTCCAATTTAAAGCTAAATACTTACCTGTAAAATAAATCCTAATATAGCTACAATATAAATTATAATTATATTATAGCTATTTTAGGATTTATATTTATTTTACAGGTAACTTTGTATTTATTTTAACCAGGTACAATAGCTATTAAATAGTTAAGAACTATTTAATAGCTAAAATAGTTAAAATAATTACAAATTTTACCCTGTAAAAGAAATCCTAACCTAAGTTACATAATAAACCCTAACACTTGACTATCAATAAAATTAATAAATAAACTACCTACAATTACCTACAATTAACCTAAACACTACACTATCAATAAATTAATTAAATACTAATGCTACAAATAAATACAATTAAATAAACTAGCTAAAGTACAAAAAATAAAAAAGAACTAAGTTACAAAAAATAAAAAAAATATTTACAAACATAAGAAAAATATTACAACAATTTTAAACTAATTACACCTACTCTAAGCCCCCTAATAAAATACAAAGCCCCCCAAAATAAAAAAATGCCCTACCCTATTCTAAATTACTAAAGTTCAAAGCTCCTTTTACCTTACCAGCCCTGAACAGGGCCCTTTGCGGGGCATGCCCCAAGAAATTCAGCTCTTTTGCCTGTAAAAAAAAACATACAATACCCCCCCAACATTACAACCACCACCACATACCCCTAATCTACACCCAAACCCCCCTTAAATAAACCTAACACTAAGCCCCTGAAGAATCATCCTACCTTGTCTTCACCATACCCAGGTTCACCGATCGGTCCAGAAGTGCTCCCTACGATGTCCTGATCCAAGCCCAAGCGGGGGGTGAAGAGGTCCATGATCCGGCATGAAGTCTTCATCCAAGGCGGCCAGAAGAGGTCTTCCATCCGATTGAAGTCTTTCATCCATAATATTCCCTACCTTAATTCCGATTGCTGATAGAATCCTATCAGCACAATCGGAATTCTAGGGACGCCCATCTTGGATGAAGTCATTTAAAGGAACCATCATTCGTCGTTCAGTCGTCGGCCAGGATGGATGTTCCACGGTGGAGGTCTTCAGGATGCTGCCGCTTCGCTCCGGATGGATGCCGCTTGGATGAAGACTTCAATCGGATGGAAGACCTCTTCTGGCCCGCTTGGATGAAGACTTCAGCCGGATCATGGACCTCTTCAGCCCCCCACTTGGGCTTGGATCAGGACATCGGAGGAGCTCTTCTGGACCGATCGGTGAACCTGGTATGGTGAAGACAAGGTAGGATGATCTTCAGGGGCTTAGTGTTAGGTTTATTTAAGGGGGGTTTGGGTTAGATTAGGGGTATGTGGGTGGTGGGTTGTAATGTTGGGGGGGGATATTGTATGTTTTTTTTTACAGGCAAAAGAGCTGAATTTCTTGGGGCATGCCCCGCAAAGGGCCCTGTTCAGGGCTGGTAAGGTAAAAGAGCTTTGAACTTTAGTAATTTAGAATAGGGTAGGGCATTTTTTTATTTTTGGGGGCTTTGTTATTTTATTAGGGGGCTTAGAGTAGGTGTAATTAGTTTAAAATTGTAATATTTTTCTTATGTTTGTAAATATTTTTTTATTTTTTGTAACTTAGTTCTTTTTTATTTTTTGTACTTTAGCTAGTTTATTTAATTGTATTTATTTGTAGCAATTGTATTTAATTAATTTATTGATAGTGTAGTGTTAGGTTAATTGTAGGTAATTGTAGGTAGTTTATTTCATTAATTTATTGATAGTCTAGTGTTAGGTTTATTTGTAACTTAGGTTAGGATTTCTTTTACAGGTAAATTTGTAATTATTTTAACTATTTTAGCTATTAAATAGTTCTTAACTATTTAATAGCTATTGTACCTGGTTAAAATAAATACAAAGTTACCTGTAAAATAAATATAAATCCTAAAATAGCTATAATATAATTATAATTTATATTTTAGCTATATTAGGATTTATTTTACAGGTAAGTATTTAGCTTTAAATTGGAATAATTTATTTAATAAGAGTTAATTAATTTAGTTAGATTTAAATTATATTTAATTTAGGGGGGTGTTAGTATTAGGGTTAGACTTAGCTTTAGGGGTTAATACATTTATTAGAATAGCGGCGAGATTCGGTCGGCAGATTAGGGGTTAATAATTGAAGTTAGGTGTCGGCGATGTTAGGGAGGGCAGATTAGGGGTTAATACTATTTATTATAGGGTTAGTGAGGCGGATTAGGGGTTAATAACTTTATTATAGTAGCGCTCAGGTCCGGTCGGCAGATTAGGGGTTAATAAGTGTAGGCAGGTGGAGGCGACGTTGTGGGGGACAGATTAGGGGTTAATAAATATAATATAGGGGTCGGCGGTGTTAGGGGCAGCAAATTAGGGGTACATAAGGATAACGTAGGTGGCGGCGCTTTGCAGTCGGCAGATTAGGGGTTAATAAGTGTAGGCAGGTGGAGGCGACGTTGAGGGGGGCAGATTAGGGGTTAATAAATATAATACAGGGGTCGTGGTGTTAGGGGCAGCAGATTAGGGGTACATAAGGATAACGTAGGTGGCGGTCGGCAGAATAGGGGTTAAAAAATTTTTTTCGAGTATCGGCGATGTGGGGGGACCTCGGTTTAGGGGTACATAGGTAGTTTATGGGTGTTAGTGTACTTTAGAGCACAGTAGTTAAGAGCTTTATAAACCGGCGTTAGCCCAGAAAGCTCTTAACTACTGACTTTTTTCCTGCGGCTGGAGTTTTGTCGTTAGATGTCTAACGCTCACTTCAGAAACGACTCTAAATACCGGAGTTAGAAAAATCCCATTGAAAAGATAGGATACGCAATTTACGTAAGGGGATCTGCGGTATGGAAAAGTCGCGGCTGGAAAGTGAGCGTTAGACCCTATTTTGAGTGACTCCAAATACCGGCGGTAGCCTAAAACCAGCGTTAGGAGCCTCTAACGCTGGTTTTCACGGTTAACGCCAAACTCTAAATCTAGGCCATAGTGTTATAAATAATAAATTAAATGTTCACTCCAGACGTGGCCTCTTTGGGTCTGTTGTACCCTCCTTTTCACTGACAATAGCCAACAGAGATTGTAATGTCCTTTCACTGATGGTTAAAGCTCTGTTAATTTGCTGGTTTTTCTCTTCATCCATCCGCCTCTGCCACTGGAACATTTCTCTTTGCAGCTGTAATTTCTGCATTTCAATCTCATTCCTTTGCATTTCTATTTCAAATTTTTTTCTGACAGAGCAGCCCAGCGGTCAATATTAGTGTTAATAATATTTTGCATTTCTCTGTGGTCCTCTCTGTATTGCCTTGCAAGTGTCAACATTTCCCACAATCCAACATCGGCCAATAGTCCTTCTGCCGTTGTATTGTCAATATTTAGACCACCTGTTTGCAGTGCAATTGGTGGTGCCTGTGTTTCAACAGGTTCCTCAAGGTTTTCCGGTGTGTGAATTTCATCTGGTTGCGCATCTCCAAAATCTGGAGTCTCACTTCCATCATGCCCTCCTGGTGGTTCATCTTGAATGGGAGTTTCCACTATCGGCATGAGATTGATAGTGATCTCCCTTGATGAGTTTTCTTCTTCTAGATCAAGACATAACAAATTGTTAGTAAATAAAAATAAAATGTTCTAAAAACACTTGCAGAAATAGAATAGAAGGAGAGAGCAGATACAATCGTCATACACCAATTTAAGTTATATTATATATATATACATATGTGATACATACCATCAAATAATGGAGATGAATGTCCAGTCAATTGCTGGAAAAGACGTCCCAAATCACCTATAAAAAAATAAATAAAATAAAAATAAATAAATAAAATAAAAAGGTTTTTTAGTCAATGTAACCATATATTCAAACTCTATTACATTCAGTGAAATTTCTATTTGGAAAATTATTAATGGAAATGTACTTTGCAATTAACTGGACACTGAAGCAAAAATAATATTTTTGAGAATAAGATATATAGCATGGAATTTCAATCAACTTTCTTATGTAATACTATGATCAATTCTCAAAAAGAAAATAATGATAACATTTAAACCCATTAGAAAGTTGCTTACAATTGCATGCATGCTCTACACGAAACCTCATTTAAAAAAATTTGTACAGTGTCCCTTTCATGAAAATCAATTATCATTGCTATTTGTCCTTCAAATTACATTCCATCTGTAAAAGATCTCGAACTAGAATATGTCAATAAGGACATTTGACATTTAAAAAAAATAAAAAAAATAAAAAAAATTGATAGATAAAAGAGATAAAACACACAACATTGAAATTATTCATTTGTAAAGTACTTACCAGTTGCTCTACCAACACCAGTTTCTGGAGTGCTGGTCCTTACATAAGGAAGTGTGTCCGCCGAGGAAGTTGTGTGTATAACATTAGATGTGGAGCGTATTAATTGCCCATGTGTAAAACTGGCCGAAGGTCTGGAAACAGCTGAACTGGGTGGTCTGTAAAACCGCAGAAGATGAAGTAGAACAAGTGGGCACTTTGTTACTCCTCACAGGCTCTGCTTGTGTTGTTGGCGTTGCTTTAAAAAAAAAAAAAAATACGTTAGGTTTATTTTTATTTTCTAGTTGAAACTGAAAGCTAAAAGTGTTAATAATAATTATTTTATGATTTAGAAAGAGAATGCAGTTATAAACATCTTTATAATTTACTTATATTATCTAATTTGTTTTATTCTCTTGATATTCTTTGTTGAAAAGCATTTGATTGCTGCACAAAGAAGCCTCGTGTGATTGGCTCAACATGTGTATTTATTTTTCTTCAACTAAGAATATCTAGAAAATGAAGCCAAAGAAATAATGGAAGTAATTTGTAATGTTGTTTAAATTTCTATTCTCTATCTGAATCATTAAAAAAAAGATTTTGGGTTTAGTGGCCCTTTAAAGGGACATGAACAAATAAAATTTCCTTTACAAATTGCATAAGAAATATGCCTTTTTCAAAAATATTTAATGTATTATGTTTTGCCTCATTGGATTTTTTATACTTTGATGAAAGCAAATCTATACAGGCACAGTAAATGATCATTGGTTGAATGCACATAGATGGTTTCATGTGACTGCGTCAACTATGTGCACTAGCTATATCTGAAAAAAGTATATGTTTATAAAGCGGAGAACAATTTTGAAAGATGTTAAAAAATAATATTTCTATAGTCAAATAATGCAACATGAGAAGTCAATAGATCAGAAATTTAAGAAGGCATGTGATCTGGGGGTTATGTCTTATGATAATGTCGGACATACCATGTTACACAACATCAATATTTTTTTAATAGTTTCAAATTACATTATTTCTATTGTCATTATCTCTTTAAGGTTTCTATGCAATACTGGTTTGAAAATAAACACATGGGTGTTATCTTTAGTTCCGTTAGACCTTTAAAAAAAAGGCAGTATAACAACCCTATTATTGTACAATTCCTTATACATATATGCGACATCAATGATTACAGTATTTGGGCCTAAATGGCTTGTACAATCACTTATACATATATGCAACATAAATGATTACAGTATTTGGGGCCTAAATGGCCTATATAGATTCAGATACTGAAGCGTAAGAAGTCAGATAATGTTATTTTAAAGAAATTATATTGGAGACAATGACCTACTCATAATTTAAAAAAAAACATTTGCGTCAATTATGTTGTACATTACCTCTTTAAATCACTGTCACAATCATCCGTTATGCCAGTGATGATCTCTGGTCCCAGACGCTGAACAAGCTTCTGCTCTATAATCATTGAGGTCTGCCACATATGCTGGTCCACCTCCGGTAGCACGTGCCGGAATTTTTTTCTCTGGCCAATTTAGCTTTGGCGAACTTTAATGCCGTTGTAACGCTTCTTCAGCTGATCGACATCCTTTTTTCCTGGACCCTGGGCACTAAGCAGCGTCGCTGATCCCTTTGCCAGATCTGCTTCCCTTCTAGAAAAATTAGTCTGTTTGACACGACATCTCAAACAAATAATCATAAGAGTCAATAATCATGTCAATCAAAAACAGAATTTATGTTTACCTGATAAATTACTTTCTCCAACGGTGTGTCCGGTCCACGCGTCATCTTACTTGTGGGATATTCTCCTCCCCAACAGGAAATGGCAAAGAGCCAGCAAAGCTGTCACATGATCCCTCCTAGGCTCCGCCCTTCCCCAGTCATTCGACCGACGTTAAAGGAGGAATATTTGCATAGGAGAAAACCCATATGATACCGTGGTGACTGTAGTTAAAGAAATAAATTACATACCAGACCTACATGAGTAAAAAACCAGGGCGGGCCGTGGACCGGACACACCGTTGGAGAAAGTAATTTATCAGGGTAAACATAAATTCTGTTTTCTCCAACATAGGTGTGTCCGGTCCACGGCGTCATCCTTACTTGTGGAACCAATACCAAAGCTTTAGGAAACGGATGAAGGGAGGGAGCAAATCAGGTCACCTAATGGAAGGCACCACGGCTTGCAAAACCTTTCTCCCAAAAATAGCCTCAGAAGAAGCAAAAGTATCAAACTTGTAAAATATGGTAAAAGTGTGCAGTGAAGACCAAGTTCGCTGCCTTACATATCTGATCAACAGAAGCCTCGTTCTTGAAGGCCCATGTGGAAAGCCACAGCCCTAGTGGAATGAGCTGTGATTCTTTCAGGAGGCTGCCGTCCGGCAGTCTCAAAAGCCAATCTGATGATGCTTTTAATCCAGAAAGGCAGAGAGGTAGAAGTTGCTTTTTGACACTCTCCTTTTACCAGAATAAACAACAAACAAGGAAGATGTTTTGTCTAAAATCCTTCGTAGCATCTAAATAGAATTTTAGAGCGCGAACAACATCCAAATTGTGCAACAAACGTTCCCTTCTTTGAAACTGGATACGGACACAAAGAAGGCGACGACTATCTCCTGGTTAATGTTTTTGTTAGAAAAACTTTCGGAAGAAAACCAGGTTTAGTACGTAAAACCACCTTATCTGCATGGAACACCAGATAAGGAGGAGAACACTGCAGAGCAGATAATTCTGAAACTCTTCTAGCAGAAGAAATTGCAACCAAAAACAAAACTTTCCAAGATAATAACTTAATATCAACGGAATGTAAGGGTTCAAACGGAACCCCTTGAAGAACTGAAAGAACTAAATTGAGACTCCAAGGAGGAGTCAAAGGTTTGTAAACAGGCTTGATTCTAACCAGAGCCTGAACAAAGGCTTGAACATCTGGCACAGCTGCCAGCTTTTTGTGAAGTAACACAGACAAGGCAGAAATCTGTCCCTTCAAGGAACTTGCAGATAATCCTTTCTCCAAACCTTCTTGAAGAAAGGATAGAATCTTAGGAATTTTTACCTTGTCCCAAGGGAATCCTTTAGATTCACACCAACAGATATATTTTTTCCATATTTTATGGTAAATTTTTCTAGTTACAGGCTTTCTGGCCTGAACAAGAGTATCAATAACAGAATCTGAGAACCCTCGCTTTGATAAGATCAAGCGTTCAATCTCCAAGCAGTCAGTTGGAGTGAGACCAGATTCGGATGTTCGAACGGACCTTGAACAAGAAGGTCTCGTCTCAAAGGTAGCTTCCATGGTGGAGCCGATGACATATTCACCAGGTCTGCATACCAAGTCCTGCGTGGCCACGCAGGAGCTATCAAGATCACCGATGCCCTCTCCTGATTGATCCTGGCTACCAGCCTGGGGATGAGAGGAAACGGCGGGAATACATAAGCTAGTTTGAAGGTCCAAGGTGCTACTAGTGCATCTACTAGAGTCGCCTTGGGATCCCTGGATCTGGACCCGTAGCAAGGAACCTTGAAGTTCTGACGAGAGGCCATCAGATCCATGTCTGGAATGCCCCACAGTTGAGTAATTTGGGCAAAGATTTCCGGATGGAGTTCCCACTCCCCCGGATGGAATGTCTGACGACTCAGAAAATCCGCTTCCCAATTTTCCACTCCTGGGATGTGGATTGCAGACAAGTGGCAGGAGTGAGTCTCCGCCCATTGAATGATTTTGGTCACTTCTTCCATCGCCAGGGAACTCCTTGTTCCCCCCTGATGGTTGATGTACGCAACAGTCGTCATGTTGTCTGATTGAAACCGTATGAACTTGGCCTTTGCTAGCTGAGGCCAAGCCTTGAGAGCATTGAGTATCGCTCTCAGTTCCAGAATATTTATCGGTAGAAGAGATTCTTCCCGAAACCAAAGACCCTGAGCTTTCAGGGGTCCCCAGACCGCGCCCCAGCCCACCAGACTGGCGTCGGTCGTGACAATGACCCACTCTGGTCTGCGGAAGCTCATCCCCTGTGACAGGTTGTCCAGGGACAGCCACCAACGGAGTGAATCTCTGGTCCTCTGATTTACTTGTATCGTCGGAGACAAGTCTGTATAGTCCCCATTCCACTGACTGAGCATGCACAGTTGTAATGGTCTTAGATGAATGCGCGCAAAAGGAACTATGTCCATTGCCGCTACCATCAAACCTATTACTTCCATGCACTGCGCTATGGAAGGAAGAGGAACGGAATGAAGTATTTGACAAGAGTTTAGAAGTTTTGTTTTTCTGGCCTCTGTCAGAAAAATCCTCATTTCTAAGGAGTCTATTATTGTTCCCAAGAAGGGAACCCTTGTTGACGGAGATAGAGAACTCTTTTCTACGTTCACTTTCCATCCGTGAGATCTGAGAAAGGCCAGGACAATGTCCGTGTGAGCCTTTGCTTGAGGAAGGGACGACGCTTGAATCAGAATGTCGTCCAAGTAAGGTACTACTGCAATGCCCCTTGGTCTTAGCACCGCTAGAAGGGACCCTAGTACCTTTGTGAAAATCCTTGGAGCAGTGGCTAATCCGAACGGAAGTGCCACAAACTGGTAATGCTTGTCCAGGAATGCGAACCTTAGGAACCGATGATGTTCCTTGTGGATAGGAATATGTAGATACGCATCCTTTAAATCCACCGTGGTCATGAATTGACCTTCCTGGATGGAAGGAAGAATTGGTCGAATGGTTTCCATTTTGAACGATGGAACCTTGAGAAACTTGTTTAGGATCTTGAGATCTAAGATTGGTCTGAACGTTCCCTCTTTTTTGGGAACTACGAACAGATTGGAGTAGAACCCCATCCCTTGTTCTCCTAATGGAACAGGATGAATCACTCCCATTTTTAACAGGTCTTCTACACAATGTAAGAATGCCTGTTTTTTTATGTGGTCTGAAGACAATTGAGACCTGTGGAACCTCCCCCTTGGGGGAAGCCCCTTGAATTCCAGAAGATAACCTTGGAAGACTATTTCTAGCGCCCAAGGATCCAGAACATCTCTTGCCCAAGCCTGAGCGAAGAGAGAGAGTCTGCCCCCCCACCAGATCCGGTCCCGGATCGGGGGCCAACATCTCATGCTGTCTTGGTAGCAGTGGCAGGTTTCTTGGCCTGCTTTCCTTTGTTCCAGCCTTGCATTGGTCTCCAGGCTGGCTTGGCTTGAGAAGTATTACCCTCTTGCTTAGAGGACGTAGCACTTGGGGCTGGTCCGTTTCTACGAAAGGGACGAAAATTAGGTTTATTTTTGGCCTTGAAAGACCTATCCTGAGGAAGGGCGTGGCCCTTGCCCCCAGTGATATCAGAGATAATCTCTTTCAAGTCAGGGCCAAACAGCGTTTTCCCCTTGAAAGGAATGTTAAGCAATTTGTTCTTGGAAGACGCATCCGCTGACCAAGATTTTAACCAAAGCGCTCTGCGCGCCACAATAGCAAAACCAGAATTTTTCGCCGCTAACCTAGCCAATTGCAAAGTGGCGTCTAGGGTGAAAGAATTAGCCAATTTGAGAGCACGAATTCTGTCCATAATCTCCTCATAAGAGGAAGAATTATTATTGATCGCCTTTTCTAGCTCATCGAACCAGAAACACGCGGCTGTAGTGACAGGAACAATGCATGAAATTGGTTGTAGAAGGTAACCTTGCTGAACAAACATCTTTTTAAGCAAACCTTCTAATTTTTTATCCATAGGATCTTTGAAAGCACAACTATCTTCTATGGGTATAGTGGTGCATTTGTTTAGAGTGGAAACCGCCCCCTCGACCTTGGGGACTGTCTGCCATAAGTCCTTTCTGGGGTCGACCATAGGAAACAATTTTTTAAATATGGGGGGAGGGACGAAAGGTATACCGGGCCTTTCCCATTCTTTATTTACAATGTCCGCCACCCGCTTGGGTATAGGAAAAGCTTCGGGGGGCCCCGGGACCTCTAGGAACTTGTCCATTTTACATAGTTTCTCTGGAATGACCAAATTCTCACAATCATCCAGAGTGGATAACACCTCCTTAAGCAGAGCGCGGAGATGTTCCAATTTAAATTTAAATGTAATCACATCAGGTTCAGCTTGTTGAGAAATTTTCCCTGAATCTGAAATTTCTCCCTCAGACAAAACCTCCCTGGCCCCCTCAGACTGGTGTAGGGGCCCTTCAGAACCAATATCATCAGCGTCCTCATGCTCTTCAGTATTTTCTAAAACAGAGCAGTCGCGCTTTCGCTGATAAGTGGGCATTTTGGCTAAAATGTTTTTGATAGAATTATCCATTACAGCCGTTAATTGTTGCATAGTAAGGAGTATTGGCGCGCTAGATGTACTAGGGGCCTCCTGTGTGGGCAAGACTGGTGTAGACGAAGGAGGGGATGATGCAGTACCATGCTTACTCCCCTCACTTGAGGAATCATCTTGGGCATCATTTTCTCTAAATTTTGTGTCACATAAATCACATCTATTTAAATGAGAAGGAACCTTGGCTTCCCCACATTCAGAACACAGTCTATCTGGTAGTTCAGACATGTTAAACAGGCAAAAACTTGATAACAAAGTACAAAAAACGTTTTAAAATAAACCGTTACTGTCACTTTAAATTTTAAACTGAACATACTTTATTACTGCAATTGCGAAAAAGTATGAAGGAATTGTTCAAAATTCACCAAAATTTCACCACAGTGTCTTAAAGCCTTAAAAGTATTGCACACCAAATTTGGAAGCTTTAACCCTTAAAATAACGGAACCGGAGCCGTTTTTATATTTAACCCCTTTACAGTCCCTGGTATCTGCTTTGCTGAGACCCAACCAAGCCCAAAGGGGAATACGATACCAAATGACGCCTTCAGAAAGTCTTTCCTATGTATCAGAGCTCCTCACACATGCATCTGCATGTCATGCTTCTCAAAAACAAGTGCGCAATACAGGCGCGAAAATGAGACTCTGCCTATGATTAGGGAAAGCCCCTAGAGAATAAGGTGTCCAATACAGTGCCTGCCGGTTATTTCACAAAATTCCCAAGATTAAAATAATTCCTCAAGGCTATGGAGTATAAAATATGTTTATATATAAATCGATTTAGCCCAGAAAATGTCTACAGTCTTAAAAAGCCCTTGTGAAGCCCTTTTTTTCTGTCTGTAATAAAAATGGCTTACCGGATCCCATAGGGAAAATGACAGCTTCCAGCATTACATCGTCTTGTTAGAATGTGTCATACCTCAAGCAGCAAAAGTCTGCTCACTGTTTCCCCAACTGAAGTTAATTCCTCTCAACAGTCCTGTGTGGAAACAGCCATCGATTTTAGTAACGGTTGCTAAAATCATTTTCCTCTTACAAACAGAAATCTTCATCTCTTTTCTGTTTCAGAGTAAATAGTACATACCAGCACTATTTTAAAATAACAAACTCTTGATTGAATAATAAAAACTACAGTTAAACACTAAAAAACTCTAAGCCATCTCCGTGGAGATGTTGCCTGTACAACGGCAAAGAGAATGACTGGGGAAGGCGGAGCCTAGGAGGGATCATGTGACCAGCTTTGCTGGGCTCTTTGCCATTTCCTGTTGGGGAGGAGAATATCCCACAAGTAAGGATGACGCCGTGGACCGGACACACCTATGTTGGAGAAACAACGTTTTGCTGATGAGAAAAGTGAGGATTCTTGGATTTTGAAGCGGTTTCAGATCCAGATGAAGCCATATCGAATTTGTAAATAAAGATCACAAAAACGAGCGCTCTGTAATTACTCTCCAAAAAGTTTCGAACAATAATAAAGTTGTTTAGAAAAGTTGTACATTTATAGGAGCAAAATTCTATTCCCGCGACTACTATGACGTTCATGACACCTTACATGTCACATGTTAACAATTGGCCAGACAATTCAACTGAAAGTTAAGTACATCAGCTTAGTCGCGGTGAGCGAGGCGTCAAATTTATCAATATTCTGCCACTGCTCGCGGCGGGCTAGACGTGTCTATTTATTGTGGGATTATTAGTACATAGCAACAGCGGACACCATTTCGCCCGCGGCGAGTAACGGCGAGTTTAGCCGCGTCTAAAATGACGGATGAATTGACGGCTTAGTACATGGAGCCCTTAGTTGTTCTCCCAGAGTCACCCCCTTTTGTTCTTTATCTACATCCCTGATGTCTGGCCCTAAGTCTACACTGTCTGTTCTAGGAGCAATAAACACATTTCCCTCAGCCCTCCATGATTTTAACAAGTTTGCATGGTATATTCGTTTCTCTTTTCTGTGTCCTGGCTGGAAAATCTCATAATCTACCTCCCCTAACGCTCCTAAGCACTTCATATGGACCCTGCCATTTTGCAAGCAACTTGCTTTCTGAGCTACGTAACAACAACAATACCCTGTCCCCAGGTTCAAATGTTTGTGCCCTTGCATTTCTATTATAACTGAGTGGTACTTTAATCTGACCCTTCGGAGCTACTAATTGACATTCAGGGCAGGACTTACAGAAATTTTCTACCTCCTTATATACGCCAGGCCAATAAAATCTAGACAGCAACATGGCTACTGTTTTCTCACGCCCTAAGTGACCTGCAAGAAGAATAGAGTGAGAGAGATGTAATAACAGTTTCCTATAGCAGTTAAGCACTAATATTTGTTCACATACCACTTCAGTTATAGAGTTTTTACAGACCCTATATAACAATTAATCATGTAATATAAAGTGGGGAAAGTTCTTACTTTTACCCACATCCAAAACATGGCCATGCTTCCCTTAATGTTGGGTCATTCCTTTGTGCCCTTCTAACATCCAATGGACTTGACAAAAATTCTGGAATGGGTGCATCTAATAAATTTGTTGTCTTCACATTCTCTTGTCTAACTTTCTCCCCTGCTATTACCTATTGCCCATAGCTATTTTTGTGTTTTACACAATTCACTTCTCCCCACTCTCTCTTATTACATTTCCTTTGTAGTTTTGTTTTTGGGACCAAGACTCTAGTACAAAACAACTCAGGGTCTTTAGAAGGGAACAGTTCTACTAATTCTGGGCACATTTCCTTTTTATTTGACTCCTCCATATCCTTGACATGAAAGTGGAGAACTTTTAAAACATGTACCCAGTCTTTCCAAACTACTACTGAATATGGAAGGGTTTTGGCTACTCCTACAACAATCTGTGAAGCATACCCCTCTATCTGTAGATTAATGGAAGCTGATGGATATGGCTTTATGTCTACATGGATGCACATTATAAAAACACTGGCTCTTTTATTTCCCCACCTTCTAAAAGATCTTCATGTATCGAAGTTCGCCTACACCCGGAATCAATAAGAGCCTTAACCTCTTTAACATTTACTAATGCAGTGACTAGAAAACTGTCCAGGCTACAAAAATCCCCTATATTAGCTGTACAACACTGCCAAACATAATTAAACTCCATGAAAGGACAGTACTTAGCAATATGACCAGTTTCACCACATTTGAAACAGACTAAGGGTTTTTCCCTCAGCTGGTTGCTTTCTACATAACGTGGTTTCATTTCTAATATTTAGACAAGCAGGACCAGCACTCACTTAATCCTTAATTTTTCCAATGATTCGAGATGGTGCACACCAGGGGGACTTCCCTAATCAAAGTCCAGTGACAAGTATAATGAAACAACACACCGGTGGCACTCAAAAAATGGCAACAGTGCCTTTATTACAGAGCAACGTTTCGGGGCTCCTGGTTTCATTTCTAACTGGTTTCTCTCTTGAACATCTTTAGGTGAGGTTGCAGATGAGAGAGGTTTTTCTTTAATAAAATATTTGTCTCTACTAGGAAAAGTTCGCTCTAATGTAAATCTCTGTTTCAGTGGACCATCCCCAGCATAATCTAAGGAACTACGTTTATGTCTTGAGACCTATTGGAAAAGCCCACGTGGGAGGTGTGTAATATATTGTTCCAAGATAATCCTCTCCATAATTTCAGTTAGTGTTCGAACTGAAGGTTTTAACCACTTATAGGCCACATTCTTTAGCTGTTGCGCAAATGCCCTAGGATGATTTCCTGCAACAAAAACTGTACTTCTGAATTTATTTCTATAATAATACTCAGAAAACTCCATACGGTTAAGTATAGCAGATTTAAGCATAGCATAGTCCCTAGCTTCTGTTTCTCCTAATGCATGATATGCTGCCTGAGCTTCACCAGTTAAGAATGGAGCCAGTCTTTTAGCCCAAGTACCTTTCTGCCATTGCGCTAGGGTAGCAAGTCTCTCAAATGCTGTTAAGTAAGCTTCTGGATCATCCTCAGGCCCCATCTTAGCCAAGGCATTTGAAAAAGACTCCCGAGGTGAGGTTTCTGTCACATCTTGTCCCTTTGTTCTGTCCAGGATGTTTTTTACTAGCCCAACTTGGAAGTCCTGTTGCTGCCTTTGCACTTGAGCTTGCAATTGTTATTAAAAAGGGGGAGTGAACCAGGAGCGCTACAGCTAAAGGTGCTAAAAAATAGGACAATATGTTTGATACTTGGAAATATGACAAGGACAATAACGTATCTAAAATGAGACACAATTTAATTGACAAAAATAATAACAAGTAAAAACGGACGTCTCCGTAAGTAAAAACTTCTTAAGTTGCCGCCATATAAATATTGCAATAGCAGAAAGAGTTCGTGGTGCAAATAGAAATAGTCCAGTGTACACTTACAATAGCTCTATTCCGTGTTGGTTTGCTAGCAAACAAGGGCTTACCCCAGACCTTCCACTCGATGTTCTCTGTGGGTAAGTTACAGCCGTTAGCGTGATGACGTCCCTTATGTGGGCGCTGTCCCAGACGGGCTCTCTGATTGGACCAAATTCGGAACCAGCCGACAGCGGTAATAGTGACTCTTTTAGCTGTGGTATAGCGATCCTCCAGTGACAGATACCTGCTCTTAGTGCTAGATAGCACGCAAGGTACAAAATAAAAGCTGTGAGTGGACTTGATTATCTGATAAGGAGTTCAGAGAGTTAGTTGCAAGTCTTTCCAATAGCTAATTATATTAGCGAATTTGCACAATCCTCAGTGAACACTTTGGTAGCTCCAGCTACATGTAGTAAATCTTAGTGGTTGTTGCAGCAACAACCACTAAGATTTACTACATGTAGCTGGAGCTACCAAAGTGTTCACTGAGGATTGTGCAAATTCGCTTATATAATTAGCTATTGGAAAGACTTGCAACTAACTCTCTGAACTCCTTATCAGATAATCAAGTCCACTCACAGCTTTTATTTTGTACCTTGCGTGCTATCTAGCACTAAGAGCAGGTATCTGTCACTGGAGGATCGCTATACCACAGCTAAAAGAGTCACTATTACCGCTGTCGGCTGGTTCCGAATTTGGTCCAATCAGAGAGCCCGTCTGGGACAGCGCCCACATAAGGGACGTCATCACGCTAACGGCTGTAACTTACCCACAGAGAACATCGAGTGGAAGGTCTGGGGTAAGCCCTTGTTTGCTAGCAAACCAACACGGAATAGAGCTATTGTAAGTGTACACTGGACTATTTCTATTTGCACCACGAACTCTTTCTGCTATTGCAATATTTATATGGCGGCAACTTAAGAAGTTTTTACTTACGGAGACGTCCGTTTTTACTTGTTATTATTTTTGTCAATTAAATTGTGTCTCATTTTAGATACGTTATTGTCCTTGTCATATTTCCAAGTATCAAACATATTGTCCTATTTTTTAGCACCTTTAGCTGTAGCGCTCCTGGTTCACTCCCCCTTTTTAGTCATTTCACTTACCTATTTTGGGAAAACATAGGTATTCTCAGGAGTTTGGTGTTGTTCACCCTGCGCTCACTGGTTTTAATATCTTTTGTCTTGCAATTGTTATTGCTGTGTATGCTGCTGTTGCTGAAGGGCTTGCATTTGCTGTAACAGCTGGACCTGGAACTCCTGTTGATTCCTCTGCTGTTGTTGTTGTTGCTCAGTCATCCACTTCAACAATTTTTCTGATTCCATTATCCTGTAAATGGAGCACAAAACACCTAGTGCAGACTGTCTGTAACTTCAAAAGGTATACAGATATCTTAGCGGCTTAGGTACTCTTACCAACAGTAAATTTGGATCAGGCACATCTCCAATCAATACTTTTCCATCTGTTCCTGAAACCGGGTTTTCAATCCCTCTTCTGACACCATGTGTAATGGAGTGGACCTTGTCAGGAAATGTAGAGCACAAACAGAATGATGCAAAAATAAGTTTTCATTTTTAAACAAAAGTCTTCACTTTCAGTGAGCAGTTCAAGGATTAAACAACCACCCTTTTGTTGTTAAACAAACAAGCAAAATAAAAAAAATACAAAGGCATATGCTTTAGAATAGAAAAACAAACACACATCTTATATAATGCTACAAGTTCTTAGGAAAAAACATTAGGCATTTTACTACAGGGTATCCAAGACAACTCTCCCAGTCTTCCCTATCTGAGATCCAAATGAATCTAACCTTGCTTGCAAGAGCTGCCTTATATAGCCCTCTAACTATCCTCAGCTGTTGCTAATTGGCTTCTTGTAGTCTGCCTGTAACTAATAGTAATATTTTCAGCAGTAAGCTGGGAAGCCTTACAGCATTTTGGTTCTTTCAGGGTAGTATTTTACCCTGTAGAGAAATTAACCCTTTCTACAGGAATGAGTTTATACACTCCATCAAAGTATGTAAAGAAGACCAAGTGGCTGCTTTGCATATTTGATCAACTGAAGCCTCATTCTTGAAAGCCCAAGATGTGGCAACTGATCTTGTAGAATGAGCAGTAATTCTCTGAGGCGGAAACTGACCCGCTTCTAAATAAGCTTTGTGAATCAGAAGTTTTAACCAAGAGGCTAAAGAAATAGCAAAAAAGGGCGCCAAAATCAGCAGCAAAACATTGTGCCAAAAAACAGCACAACAATGATGTCATAGGGGGCGGGTTAGAAAAGAGACGCTACACAGCGGCGCGTCAGCACAATTTTGACAAGCCGGCAAAGGAAAGATCCATAATGGACCGTAAGTAATATTGCTCTACCTTAGTTTTAAGTACCGGTAATATAAAAATACTGCATCGCTATTTACAAAGCTCTGTATCAATCCTCTAAAGCGCATCAAGCGGAAATAAACACTTTCCCTGGGCTGCAAAATATAAAATATAAAGCAAAAAAAACCTTCTTTTTAAAAAGTGCCCAAAATAGCTAGGAGTGTCTTAAAAAGAAATTATACTTACCGTAATTGTGGCACTCGCCCACTGAAATACAGACAAGCCAAACCAGTGCTGAAACATATCAGCAGAGGTACAAATATGGGAGTATGTTGAACTGCAAAGGGAAACAAGAGATGAATCTCTGCGACCGGTTTATGGGTAGCCTATTTAAAAAGGATATAACAGAGGTAAAAACATGGCAACCGTAGGCAAACTCCCCTTACTTCCCTCTTACAAACATAGTACTCTGAGGGGAAAAAACAGACTTCAAAATACTCTGAAGCGCCTATCAAATGAAGCACATCATACTTTGAACCACTTCCAAAGGAGGCAAAGTTTAAACGAGATATGAGTGAGGTGGGTGGGGTATTTATAGGCTTTGAGGTTTGGGAAACTTTGGCTCCTCCTGGTGGGAATGTATATCCCATATGTAACAAATCGTGGACTCTTGCTACCTTTATGAAAACTGTGCATGCAGATTTAATGCCCAGCACAACTGCATTATTTACAATATATATATACATTTTTTATTGCTATAGTCATACAGAGGGAGAGCACAAAGCCCAGGGTACTAGCTTCATACACTGTTAACAAGAAATGCTAAAAGCAAATCATCAGGTCTTCACATTTTCTAAAGATGGCAGATTCCCTTCTAACTAATGCCGTAAATGCAGCTTACAAATTTGGCTTTTGATTTTAGTGACAAGCATTCATATCATATTATATAAAAGAGGTATGTGTGTGTCACCAGCATTTACATCTTGCGTATACACAGTCAGTAAACTAGCAAAAATGCAAGCCAGAGGGCAGCAAGAGTTCAAGTAACGCACTAGCGAGGCGGGTGAAAAAAATAACAAACTGGCATAAAAAAGATGCCACATCACTGCAGTGAATAGAAGGTATGGTGAGAGTAATCTAAAAAACAATCCTACCCCAACGTATTTCGTAATTTCAGTTGCAAGCTGGTGATATAGGGATGTACAACTCCCATAATTGCACAATCAATTCTGGAACAAATTTAATTATTTAAAGGAACAGTACACACCAAATTTCATATAACTGCATGTAATAGACACTACTATAAAGAATAATATGCACAGATACCGATATAAAAATCCAGTATAAAACTGTTTAAAAACTTACTTAGAAGCTCCCAGTTTAGCTGTGTTGAAAAGGTCAGCTGGAACACCCACTGAAAGTGGCTGTATAGCAAAAACAAACAAACACTTCCCCCTCCCTCTTTCTCTGCATGTGAAAAGACTCTACACAAACAGGAACAAGCTGGAATATGTATACGTTAGTATACTTTAAAACTTTAGGGCTTGGTTAGGAGTCTGAAAATCAGCGCAATGTTATTTAAAGATAAGCAAAACTATAAAAAAACAAAACCTATATAGGCTATATAAATGGATCATCTACAAAATAGTTATGCAAAGAAAAATCTACTGTATAATGTCCCTTTAACCCTATACATTACCTCTTTCCCATGCATATGAACGTATGCTGTCAATATCCCAAACCACAGCATTTAACCTCCTGATAAAGAGATAGGTTACAAGTCGCGATAAGCAATATTTCCACAGTGCTAACTATTACAAGTTGAAAGTAAACCACTCGAGTGCAAACAAAGTTAGAGCGCGCCGAATTTGCTTGAGTGAAGACCTAGCTTAAAGGGTAATGGTTAAAAAAAATGTGCCCCAAACACAACATAAACACATTTTAAAAAAAGTTTAACTAATCAATACACTTTCTGCTAAAAAAATATTCTTTTTCTTTTTTTTTATAAAGGTTAAAAGTTATATGGTATATGACAAGGTATTTGAATTGAAAGGGCTATATTGTATACATATATTTTTTGTCTAAATATATGTATGGGTGTGAATATATAATATACATATATGTGTGTGTGTTTATGTATATACAAGTGTATTTATTATTATTATTATTATTCTTTATTTATAAAGCGCCGACAGATTCCGCAGCGCTGCCCATGGGTACAAGGATAACAGTACAGTGGAGAAACAATACGATAAGACACAAAATTTTACAGACAAATACAGGGGGAATTGAGGGCCCTATTCCCGTGGGAACTTACAATCTAGATATGTATATATATATATATTTATATACACATATAAACACATACAGTATACACATGTGATCTATACACATCTATAGATATATAGGTATATATTTATAATTTACAAAAAATCATCAGATAGATATAAATATTTAGAAAAGAACATTTTCTTCTATGTAAAGAATATTGGAATGTGATGTATTAATTTTTTTTGTTTGTTTTTTTAAGCGCACTCCAATGAAGTCTATGGAGAAAATAATTTAACGCGGTCATGATATCGAAAGGCCAGCTGTTAGTGCGCATTGAGTTTTTTTCGGAAGTGCAAACAATTTATTTTCAACTTGTAATTCCATCAGTGTTTGTGCGCAAGCAAAAACGTAAAATAGCGTGCCACTTGTAATCCGGCCCAAAATGTTTGATTGAGAGAACTTTAACAACATTGCAAAACACATTTATTTGATGCCCAGTGTGTATGGTGAAATGTACATGAGACTGCAGAGTGATTGGTTATTTCAGAGCAAAGTATTAGTGACATTTACAGCATTATTTTGAAATGGAATGTAGATAAAATCCAGAAGAAAAAATAGAGTGAAACATCTCACATTGATCTTTTAATGGACTGGAATAGAAAAATCTAGAGTTTTTTTTACCTAATATAGAATTCAAGCTTTGAGGGGAAAACCTTTATATTCTCAATAACAAGGTTTCCATCTGACTATATTTTGTGGTGAGCTACATTTCTTATAAAACACATCACGAATTGGCTACACAAATAAACCACATAGCTTTATAAGACCTTTCTTAGAACTGAGATCAGTTTAGTTGTTGTACAATGCTGCAATATCCCAAGTGCCTTAGCTTTAATGATAGATCAAAAGCGTATAAAAGGTCATGTTATTTTGCTAACATTTCAAATTCATTTTGGAAACCATTTAAAAAGCTCCCATTTGTTACAAAGAGCTGTTTACAGACATACCATTTATTTAATGCCCATTTCATTGTTGTTGAATGTCTTTTATATTTCAGCAATTAAATACTGCCCTGTCAAACATCTGCATATAAAGTAATATATTGTAATATAACTGAATCTCACCAACAGAATGTTCCTCCTTTTAAATAGCAGTCAAAAAATACCCATTTATCTATTTAACTGCTTAAAACTAATAACCCACACACAAAAATGTCTCTGGTCTCCACCCATCACCCAGTCTTCTACACGCCTTAAGAGATGACCCCAAAGGGACCCCCATCCAAAGGATCCCACCAAAATATAAATAACAATACTAGTTCCAAAATTGACAAGATGTTTTTTTCAGTTCTAAGTGCAACTATTATTAATGAGACAAACAGGATAATTGTAAGATGAATTAATTAAAGGGACACTCTACTCCAAAATTGTTATTGTTTAAAAAGATAAATAATTCCTTTGTACCCCTTTCTCAGTTCTTTTGACAAACTTGCATTTTTGTCAATCAGTGTTGGCTTATCAATAACTCCACAGGAGTGAGTACAATGGTATCTATATGACACATATGAACTAGCACAGTCTAGCTGTAAAAAATGTCAAAATGCATTGAAATAAGAGGTGGCCTTTAAGGGCAAAGAAAACATAATTTATATCTTACCTGATGAATTCCCTTCTTTTATGGTGATAAGAGTCCACAATCCATTACTCCTGGGAATTAACTTTCCTGCAACTAGGAGGAAATAAAGATTCCCAAACCTCAGAGCTCTATATAAACCCTCCGACCTCTATGGGTGGGTGGGGTCTCGTGGACTCTCACCATGAAAGAAAGGAATTTATCAGGTAAGATATAAATTATGTTTTCTTTAAAATAGGTTATAAGAGTCAATGATCCATTACTCATGAAAACTAATACCCAAGCTGTGGCAGAGGCCACGAGTAATGGAAAAAATAGGGAGGTGGAAAAAATAGGGAGGGATTAAACATTCTTTTAAACTATAAGAAAAAACACCCAAATACAGAAACAACTGCCTGAAACACTTGCATACCAAAGTGACTTCAGATAAAGCAAAAACATAAAAATGGAAGAATTTAGTAAATGTATGCAAGGATGACCAAGTAATTGCCTTGCAAATGTCTTCCAAAGAAGCCACATTCTTGAATGCCGAGGAAGTGGCTACAGAGCGAGTAAAATGAGCCATGATACATTTAGGAGTCGTCTAACCTGCTTCTACATAAACCATATAAATCAATTGCTTAATCCAAGAAGCCAGAGCAACAGAATACGCCTTCTGCCCCTTGTGCTTACCTGAAAAAGGAACAAACAAATCAGGAGTTTGTCTGAAATCTTAGTATCTCAAGATAATATTTAAAAACCCAACAACATCCAAAATATGAAGAAGTTTTTGGATCAGGGCAAAGAGAAGGAACCACAATTTCCCTACTAATGTTATTAGAAGAAACAACCTTAGGCAAGAAATCAAAAGAAGTCCTCAAGACAGCTTTATCCTTATGAAAAATAAGAAAAGGAGGATCACAAGATAGAGCATACAATTCAGACACTCTTCTACCAGAGGAAATAACCAAAAGGAACAAAGCTTTCCAAGAAATAAGTTTAACATCCACCTTATGCATAGGTACAAAAGGAGGAAATTGTAAAAAAAAACAAAAAACTCTAGAAGCAAATTAAGATTCCAAGGATGAAAAATAGGTTTAATCACAGGCTTTATTCTAGAAAATGCCTGAACAAAACAAAGCACATCTGGAAGATAAGCAATTTTCTTATGGAAAAGAACAGAGAGAGACAAATTCTGGCCTTTCTAGGAACTAGCACATAGACCTTTCGACAAACCATCCTGAAGAAATTCAAGAACTCTGGGGATCCTAAAAGAATGCCAAGAATACCACAAAATAAAAGCTTTCCAAACTATATAATATATCTTTCTGGTAACAGGTTTCATAGCCTGAACAAGAATATTAACAACAGATTCAGAGAGACCTCTCTGATGAAAAAATATCCGTTACATTTCCAAGCCATCAAGCTTAGAGATTTTAGATCTGGATGGAAAATGAGGCCTTGAAACAGAAGATCTCTTCTTAGAGGTAGAGGCCAAGTCTGGCAACTGGACATCTGAACCATATCTGCAAACCAAACTCTGTGAAGCCACATTGGAGCTATGAGAAACACTAATGCATTCTCTAGCCTGATCTTGATTATTGTTCTGGGAAACACATAAGCCAGATAAAATGAACAAGGCATTTTCAGAGCATCTGTCTCCAGAGCCCATGGATCTCTGGACCTGGAGAAATACTGAGGAAGCTTGTTGATCAACCTAGAAGCCATGAGATCTATGTCCGGCATTCCCCAAAGACTCGCAATCTGGATGAATACTTCTAGATGAAGAAACCTTTCACCAAATCTGCTTCCCAAGTATTCACTCCTGGAGCATGAACTGCAGATATATAACAATGATGGATCTCTGCCCAATACAGAATTTTCTGAACTTTCTTTATTGCCAGGGAGCTTCTGGTTCCCCCTGGTGATTGATATATGCCACAGCTGCGCCAACTATTGAAATACCTTATATTTAATATTTGCCATTAAAAAAAGTATATGTGTACCTTTTTCAGTTTTTAATCCATCTTTAAAGGGTTAAATTACAGCATATAGTAATGCTTCTATTGCAATGTTATGCCGGGCGCCTTGGATGAATTCCTTTTTTTTATGACAATTCTAGTGTGTGTGTGTGTCCATCCAATCCAATCTGTGTGTGTGTGTCATTTGACAATCTTGAAGTCCAGCCCCTTTAAAGCCCTTAGAAAGCCTATGTAGAGAGTGGATTTGACTGCTCTATACATTACAGCCCAGCCAAAAGAGGAAATTAAGGGGGGCAGAGGAACAGGCAATACCAATTTGGATTATACATCTTTTATTATAAACTATATATACACTTTTTAAAAAAAAAAAAATAATTATGAGGTTTTATTTACAAACTAATATATTTTTCATTCCCACATTCTTATAGTCTGAAATCACTTTAACTGGGGCCAAAAGAGAAGAGATCTGTGAATTGCTCGGAGCTCTAAAATATTTATGGGCAACTTTGCCTCCCAAGATGCCCAAACTCCCTGAGCAAGGCAAGACCCCCAAACTGCACCCCAGCTGGACAGACTTGCATCTGTCGAAATAACAGTCCACAGAGGACGAGCAAAGCTTGATCTCTGAAAAAAATAGATCCCTGTTCCACTGAGTCAGCATGCAAAAGCTGAAGTTGCAACCAGGCATAAGGCACTAAATCTAATGATGCCACCATTAAAAAGGCTGAGCCTGAAGATTCAGACAGGCAGACATTAATTTTGACATCCTTGTCTCTGTTAAAGACAGTCTTCATAGAGACTGAATCTATTTGAAATCCCAGAAAAGTTACCTTTGTCTGAGGAATCAAAAAACTCTGGCAAATTTACTTTATCAACCACGGGGCTGAAGAAATGACAACAGTAGGTTGATATGAGATTCTGCTAAAAGTATAGATGTAGTTAGAACCAAAATATCGTCCAAATAGGGAAAAACTGAAATCTCCTGAGATCTTATAACTGAAACCAAGATACCTAGAATTTTTGCAAAAATTCTCGTTGCAGTTGCTAGACCAAATGGAAGAGCCACAACTGATAATGTTTGTCCAAAAAGGCAAACGTCAGAAACTGGTGGTGATCCAAATGAATTGAAACATGCAGGTAAGCATCCTTTAAGTCTATGGTCGACATATAATGATCTTGACAAATAAAAAGAAGGATTGTCTTGACAGCATCCATTTTGAAAGTAGGAATCCTGATAAACTTGTTCAAGATTTTAAAATCTAGAACAGGCCTAAAAGTTCCCTCTTCCTTAAGAACTATGAAAATATTTGAATAAAAAACCCTTCTCCTGTTCTCATAGAAGAACTAGAACTATAACCCCATATACAGTGGGTATTGAAAAGAATCACCTCCCTTGAAAATAATCACATTTTGTTGCTTTGCAGCCTGAAATAAAGACAGACAATGTTTTTCTTTATCCAGTTGTAATTACTCAGTGCAACTTATAACATCCAAGTGAAAGATATAACACCAACATGTTAGGCAAAAATAAAGACAATTCAAAAACAGAATTACTGAGTTGCAAAAAGGATCACCCCCCCCCCCCCAAAATTACTTGTAAACTCAATAAGGTGTAGCTAATCACCTTCTCAAAGCCATTTGACAATCAACTGTGATCAGATGTGGGTATATTGATTAGCTCAGCATGAAAAGAGCTTTCCTGGAGCATATCAGTCCCTGCTAGTGAAACTGAAGCAAACAATCAACTATGGGTGGCAAGGCACTGTCAAAAGATCTCCGGGATAATGTTGTGGACAGGCAAAAGTCAGGAGATGGATACAAGAAAATATCAAAGGCTTTATCAATGCCTAGAAGCACAGTGAAGTCTATTATTAAGAAGTGGAAGGTATTTGGTACACCACAGACCCTCTCTGGATCAGGACGTTGCTCCAAACTGGATGAAAGAGCCAGGAGGAAACTGGTCAGAGAGGCTACCAAGAGGCCCACAGCAACTCTGAAGCAGATGCAGGAATTTATGACAAAGAGTGGTCATTGTGTACATGTGGCAACAATATCCCAAATTCTCCACAAATGTGGCTTGTATGGGAGGGTTGCAAGAAAAAAGCCACTCCTCAAGAAAGGCCACATGCAGTCACGACTGAGCTTTGCCATAACACACCTAGGAGATTCTGAGGCCACATTGAAAAAGGTGTTATAGTTAGATAAAACTAAAATTGAATTATTTGGCCTCAACACGAAAAGATATGTCTGGAGGAAATCCAATACAGCTCACCATCCAAATAACACCATACCTACAGTAAAGCATGGAGGTGGTAATGTCCTGTTATGGGGTGTTTCTCTGTAGCAGGCACTGGAGCACTTGTCAGGATAGAAGGAGTAATAGGTAGGGCAAAATACCATCAAATTCTTGAGGAAAATCTGCTACCCTCTGCCAGGAAGTTGTCAATGGGAAGAAGATTTACCTTCCAACATGACAATGATCCGAAGTACACAGCAAAAATGACCACACAGTGGTTGAAGGAGAAAAAGGTGAATGTCCTTGCATGGCCTAGTCAGAGCTCAGACTTAAAGTGAATGTCAAGTTTACAGTTGTTGACTACCGCAATGCATGTTTTTTTCTATTTTAACTCTTGTTATTTAAATAAATTGGTTTTAAAATTTATACCGTTGCAATGCCAACTCTACGTCGCTCCAAAGCGCGTTCACGATCGTGAGTTGAACTGCACATGTGTAAAACTCTGCAATATCGCTATTGACACAATATTATTCAATGAGCATAAGTCATAATATTTTCTAATTTAATTCATAAAAAAGGATTTAAATAAGTAAATATATTAGTACTGCTGTACTGCTGATAAAATATTAAAATTGTGATATCAATAAAAGATTAGTCATAGTAATCTAGATCAGATTTGGAATATAGCTAATAAAATGTGTAATATACTTTGTTTATAACTATGCATTTATTATTTGCTATTTAACCTAAATAAAATTCTTTAAAAAATTATTTTATTTAGTAATCTAGATTTTACTTCATTTTATCAATATATAAAAAAATAAATTCATTAGAGAACATTTTCTATTTTTAATATGTATAAATAAGTTATAGGCAATATAATTAGATTCGAACAATATGTCTTTTAATTTTTAACTGAATAATATAGCATATAATTTATCAACTAGTATACAAATATACTGAAGAATTCGTTGGCTGTTAAAATAATGGAACGAAATTTAATACATAATATAACTTTGATTGCTTAATTACGCTGTTACCAGCTTTCTAACTTACGTTTTACGCAAACGAATGAGACTGTTGTATCGAAGGTTTTAACACTGATGACAACTGTGCATGCATGTCTCATGCACTAGCATGAGTAAGAAACAGGGCGATTGCGGGTTATACGCATGTGCATAACGATAGCGTGACGTTGAGACCAAAAGGGGCTGAACGCTCCGGGGGAACTACCATTGGTGTATCACATAGGACTCGCCTGTCAATCAATTTGTAAAAATGGGCGGGCCCGGAGGAAAGAAGTGCATCGGAGTCAGTTTTAAAGGTAAAAAAAGGCATAAATAGTCAGAATTCAAAAAATTATGAATTAAAGTAAAGCTAATTTTTAATAATATAAGTAACAAGATAGTAGGTAAAGTAGTAGTAATGGTAAGTACCTATAGGTGCCAAATATTTTTGTAATCAACAAGCACCTGTTAGGGGGGCAATATAGCACTAAGGAGACTCATAGATAAATGAGTTACAAAGTCTGTAACAAAAAGAGTGCTTTACCCCTGCAATTATTTAGAAAAAAATTTCACTGAATAATACAGGAATGATTTTTAACCATTAATACTTTATCTTTAATGGTTTAACTATTCAATCATACAGGTTTAAAAACACAAACTCTCTAGATATCAATATATAGCATAGATGTTTGCATGCACAGTTAACTTTAGCACAGCTATTCAGTGTACTTATATTCTGTCTGCTTAAGCCCCTTCTATAGCGGGGGCTTAAATTAACGTTTAACTGACTTGTTTCACTAACATAGCACAACGTCCTGATCTCAGAATATAACACACATTTACAAGCTATTGGCAATCAACAGTTATCATAGAGAGTAAGCGGTTAAACAAATTAGAGTATGAACTCTCTGAATCCGAACCCCTTAAGGTATTAGCTAGATACGCTTTAATCTCATATATCTGGCATCCCACCATATTAACAGGTCCTCTTGTACAGCATTATTCTGAATTTATTAATAGCCGGCTACAAAAGATAATGTTTGTATCTGACTGCTTGATATTATACAAACCGAGTATAATGTTTCACATATAGATACATGATTCTCCGAGGTATTATTCACCACATCTATGCTATATATTGATATCTAGAGAGTTTAAGTGTTTTTAAACGTGTATGATTGAATAGTTAAATCAATAAGATAAAGTTATGAACGGTTAAATATCATTCTGTATTATTGAGTGAGAATTTATCCTAAATAATTGCAGGGGTAAAGCACTCTTTTTTGTTACAGACTTTGTAATCATTTATCTATAATTTTTTCATAATGTTATATAACGCCCTGAGCAGGTATGCTAAACTTGACCTTTTAAAACCGATGCACACTGAAACTTGAATGCAAAGTACCCGTTTTATATTGGGGTACCTTGCATTCCTATTGGCTGAAAAATTCAAAATCAGCCAATAGGATGAGAGCTGCTTAAATCCTATTGACTGTTCAAATCAGCCAATAGGATTTAGAAGCTCTCATCTTATTGGCAGATTTGAAATGTTCTCAGCCAATAGGAATGCAAGGTACCCCACTACAAAACAGGTACCTTGCATTTAAGGTTCAGTGTGCGGCGGATGAGCGCATGAAGTGGACCTCCACATCGGATGATTTGCGTCGCCACTGCAAGACCGATTCATGCATCGGAAGACCACTCCGCACCTCCAGGAAAAAAATAAATGTCATACCCGCGCTGGATGTGAAGATGTCGCCGCCTGGATGAAATGGATGTCGGACTTCAGGAATGGTGAGTACATTTTTTTTGGGGTTAGTGTTAGGTTTTTTTTTTTGTTTTTTTGGGGGGTGGTTTTGTTAGTAGATTAGGATTTTTTTAATGGACAGCAAAAGAGATAATTGCACTTTTAAGGGCAATGTCCTTACAAATGCCCCTTTAGGGGCAATGGGTAGTTTAGATTTTTATAGTTAGGTCTTTTTTATTTTGGGGGTGCGTGGGTGGGGGTTTTTAATGTTAGGGGTTATTGTGTATTTCTTTTTATGTAAAAGAGCTGATCGCTTTAGGGTAATGCTCTACAAAAGGCCTAGTAATTTAGTCTTAGATTGGGGATGTTTTTTTTTTGGGGTGGCTTTTTTTGTTTTTATTAGGGGTATTAGATAAGGTTAAAAAAAAATATTTTGGATCATTTAGTTTTTTTTTATGTAATCTTAGTTTTTTTTATTTTTGTTTTATGCAATCTTAGATTTTGTATTTAAATTAATCTTAGGTTTTATTTTTTTATGTAATGTTAAGATTTTTTATTTTAATTTTAGATCAGAATTTTTAATTTTGGTATATATTAATTATTAGTTATAATAGTGTTTTTTATTTTTGATTAGATTAGATACTTTGCGTTGTGGGTGGATGGCGGTTAGGGGTTTTAAAAGGTTAAATAGGTACTTTGCATTGTGGGGGGAGATGGCGGATTAGGTCTTAATAGTTTAAATTTGTACTTTGCCGATGTAGGAAGGCAGTTTAGGGGTTAATAACTTTAAAAGATACTTTGCGATATGGGGGTTGGCGGATTAGGGGTTAATAAATGTATTAGTTATTGTGGTGGGGGATGGCGGTTAAGGAGGTAGATATTGTGCATGCGTTAGGTGTTTGCTTTTATCATAACACCGAGCGGCAGGTAAAATATACGCGCCGCACTTGTATGCGGCGCCGTTTTATGTGATCGAGTGTAAGGTCAGGTTACCATAGTAACCTATACGTTTTCAAAAAATCCCGGCTGAAGCGTTAACACATACGCTAACTTACCACCTACAAGAAAAGGGAAACTGCACGCAATGCGCTAAATAATTCAATGGAAACCTTGGTACTAAAAATGGAGCCGTAAATTACTTTTAGCTGCCGGCAACTTCGGTAGCTTACAGCTCCATTTTTAACGGCTCAATGGAAAACAAGCCCTCAGTCTTGAAAAAACAACACAGAGAGAGATGAATCAGTATTAACAGCCTGACAAAAAAGTCCCCATAGACATAACTGACTTACAATAAGATTCAGAGTTACCAGCACTAGAAGAAGGCAATCAGACACTGACCTTTTCCTTTTACATGGCGGGTGGAAGGCAGCCATCAGATCTGTGATAGTAGACTTGATGTACTTCCTCAGATAAGGAGGGGGGTCAATTGTTCCTGTAAAGAAAAGGCAGGAAAAACAATACCTTTAGAAGCTAAAGATGCAATAGGTTGGTCATATACATTAGGGCTTGCACGATGCGGTTTTAAACCACGATAATCAACCACGGTTTTAAACACCGCGCGAGTATGCAATTTTAAAAAAAAAAAAAAAAACCTCAGAATTGTCCTGAAACGGAGGCAGAGAGGGAGGATGAGTGGCAGACCAGTGTGCGGCCAATGGGCGGACCTGAGAGATGCCTGCGAAACCGCCATTTTGGAAGAGATTAAAGAGTGTGTGGGAGTCATCTGGGGAGTAGTGTGGGGGTGGTCAAGCAGTTAAAGTGAGTATTGTACAAATACTTTATAGTGCCTTACTGACTTTTTTTTTTTTTAACTTCTTTTGTGGTTTGTGTTTGTATGCTCCAAGAGTGCATTGGACATTGAGAAACAGTGTCAGTAAGATTCTGTAGTGTACTGTTAAATTAAAGGGACTTTATACTATCTATGTAACCACAGCACAGTAGCACTTAGCTAATTTTATTTTTAACTATTTTGTGGTTTGTATTTTTATGCTCCAAGAGTGTATTGGATATTGAGAAACAATACAGTAAGATTCTGTAGTGTTAAATAAACGTTTTATTGAAAAATGAAGGTGTTATTGTAATTTTTAATTAAAATCGCGATAAAATCGCAATCGCGTTTTTTAACAAAAAAAATAATAATGATTTTTTCTCCAACCATATCGCCCAGCCCTACTATGCATACACTTTTGATGACAAGCCTTAAAACAATTGAAGCAGGAGGGAGAACCCTCAGCCTGTTGAATAAGACACATTTATAAATGATAGAGAAAATGCTTATCAGAATAGCTTCCAAATCTGTATTAGGCCCAGCTTGCAAGAATTAGCGGAACCCCACACCAACCACCCAACAGCCCAAACCGCTACTAAAAGTAGTGACCGCAGCATCCAGGATACATATATAAGCAAAAGGTGCCAAATGTTCACACATGCGCGTACACATACACATTCACTAAGTGTCAAAAAAAGGCACAAAAATAGTAAACACACACATACAAAAATAAAAAATATCCCTCTGAGCTCCCTAAAAGCATAGGTGCTGATGATGCTAGGGCTAATAAGCTGGTATCCATCAGAAAATACAACCTCCCACAATAAACTTCATAAACTTACCCTCAAAAACCTTTAACCTAGTAATGAGAATGTTATCAGTAGAAGGTTTAAGCATAACGTGGAGTAAGGAATTAATGACAAATAAGTGCAAGCAAGCTTTCCTGCACTAAATGTCAGAAAAGAAACTCTGTATCCTTTTAAATAAAACGGATAAAAATAAGCTTTAAGGAACATGAAGCCCAATGTTTTATTTCATGATTAGAAAGTGTATGCAAATTTTTAAACATGCTAATTTACTTCTTACTAATTATTTAATTTGCTTCATTCTGATGGTGGCTGCACATAGATGCCCTCGTTTGATTGGCTCACCCCATGTGCATTGCTATTTTTCAACAAAGGATATCTAAAAAAATAAGCAAATTTGATTAATAGAAGTAAATTGGAATGTTGTATAAAACTGTATTCTCTATCGGAATCATGAAAGAAAAGTTTTGAGTTTTAGTGTCTCTTTAATGCCAAATACTCCAAATATGTCCTCATGACAGTCAGTACTGGGGAACAACAGGGTCCTAAACGGAAACCCTACAATAAAATAACAAACAATCTAGCACACCTTCATTCTTCACCTACCTCCAGTGGAGGCAAAGACAAGACTGATTACCATAGAGGTGGGAGGGTTTATATAGAGCCTCTGAGGTTTGGGAATCTTTTGCCTCCTCTAGTGGCAGGAAAAGGTAATTCCCAGGAGTAATGGATTGTGCATATATTGATGTGCGGCGGACATGATAGCTACAGCAGATCATGTCTGTCCGCACCATGATAAATCTACCCCACTACGAGCTTGTTCTATTGAGCTGTAATTAAGTTTGTGTGCGAGTGAAACCGTTAAAAAAGCTGTCGGAAGCAATATCATTCTCGAGTGCTTCCAACCGGACTCCGGCTTGCCAAAAACATTATCGTGTCCCATACAAAGTATCAGAAGCAGCTAATCTTTAAATTTACCCGGTTTCCAATGCCCGCTACAAACCATTAATACACTGTTGGAGGCTGCCGACTCGTTGATAACAAAAACTACACCCAGCTCAACTAGGTGTGTAAAACAGGAAAACAGGTGCTTTATGAGACTTTTTCCCATTGAAATCTAACCCAACACTTCAAAACCCCACTATCCGCCACCCCCCCCCCACACATCGCAAATTATATAAATGTATTAACCTCTAAACCACCATGCCTCACAATGCAAACTAGCTATTAAACTATTAACCCCCTAATCCGCCATGCCTCCACAATGCAAACTAGCTATTAAACTATTAACCCCTATCCGCCATGCCCCCACAACGCAAAATAGCTATTAAAAACTATTTACCCCTAATCCGCCATACCCCCACAACGCAAACTAGCTATTAAAACTATTAACCCCTAATCCGCCATGCCCCTCACAATGCAAACTAGCTATTAAAACTATTAACCCCTAATCCGCCATGTCCCCACAACGCAAATAACTATTGACTAAGTCCCCTAACTAACATCCCTAAATTAACCCCCATTTCATTAATTTAAAAAGTACTAAATTACAATTAAATACAAATTCTTATATTAATTTAAAAATTAAAACTACAATAATTAAATCTAAAATTACAAAAAATAAAAAAGCTAAAATTACAGAAAAAAAATTAAACCCAAATTATCCAATAATCCCTTTGAAAATAAAAGAGCCCCCAAAATAAAAAAAAACACCCCCTAAACTAAACTAAACTATCAAAAGCCCTTAAAGGGGACAGTCTACAATAAAATTGTTAATGTTTTAAAGATACATAATCCCTTTATTACCCATTCCCCAGTTTTTGCTAAACCAACACAGTTATATTAATATACTTTTTACCTCTGTGATTACCTTGTATCTAAGAACCTTCTGACAGCCCCCTGATCACATGACTATGGACTAAATAAAATCTATTGAATTGCATTTAGTATTGTATTGTGCTAAATCTTAAAGAGACCAGTCTAGGCCAAAATAAACTTTCATGATTCAGATAGGGCATGTCATTTTAAACAATTTTCCAATTTATTTTTATCACCAATTTTGCTTTGTTCTCTTGGTATCTTAGTTGAAAGCTTAGCCTAGGAAGTTCATATGCTAATTTCTTAGACCTTGAAGGCCACCTCTTTTCAGAATGCATTTTAACAGTTTTTCACCACTAGAGGGTGTTAGTTCATGTGTTTCATATAGATAACACTGCTCGTGCACTTGAAGTTATCTGGGAGCAGGCACTGATTGGCTAAACTGCAAGTCTGTCAAAAGAACTGAAATAAAGGGGCAGTTTGCAGAGGCTTAGATACAAGATAATCACAGAGGTTAAAAGTATATTAATATAACTGTGTTGGTTATGCAGAACTGGCGAATGGGTAATAAAGGGATTATCTATCTTTTAAAACAATAAAAATCCTGGTGTAGACTGTCCCTTTAAATAACTCCCCGGGGTTAACACAGTGTTATCTATATGGCCTATGTAAATTTATCAGTCTCTTGTTGTTAAAAGCAATTTTAAAAGCATGTGTTAAGAGGCAGTCCTCAAGGGTTTAGAAATTAACATATGAGATTACCTAGGTTTAGTTTCAACTAAGAATACCAAGAGAACAAAGCAAATTTGATGATAAAAGTAAATTGGAATGTTGATTAAAATTACATCCAACCCAATAATGAAAAATAAGCAGCAACGGATAGAGTAAAATAAAACTTAGCATTTATTAATGCAAATAGATAAAACAGTCCATGGAGGGACAAAGATACAACAGGAAAACACAGTATACGCGTTTCGGCTGTATGCCGTAATCACTACTGCTGAATAAAAGTTACATGCATACTCACTTAAAAAGGGTGTGCTTAGCCCTAATTGGTTAAGAGCTCAAATAAGGAAACACCTTAAATTACATAACAATAGTACCTCTCTTCAACTAACAATATATATATATATATATATATATATATATATATGTTAAAGTTAAATGTATTATAATAGTATATACACACAATATATTCTATGTTACACATCAATACCAGCAATACTATAAAAACCTAATGGCAACAGCATTGCTTATAATATAATTACAGAACAGTTGCAAATGCCAATAAAATATAGTTTATGATTTTTACACGTTGAGATGTAATAACATGGGAGCAATTTACATGCTTTAGATTTAGATTACTTTCCACCAAGGTCCCTCTTGGACTCAATGCTGAGTATGATCTAATTAATTACTGGGAGTAATTCATTCATATAATACACACTTTTATAGCTAGGTCAGTGCTTTTTTTTTTTTTGTTCTACTTTATTATTTTTATCATCATATTTTTCTAATCTTAGTTTATTTTGTTTAGTTCAGTTCTATCTATCCTGGTTTATTCATATTATTTTGTATCACAGATATATATATATATTTCTTGTTAGTGGTACTTTGACATTTTTGAGCATATCCTGATTTGTGGCTGACCCCTACGTAAATTGCTCCCATGTTATTACATCTCAACATGTGTAAAAATCATAAACTATATTTTATTGGCATTTGCAACTGTTCTGTAATTATATTATAAGCAATGCTGTTGCCATTAGGTTTTTATAGTATTGCTGGTATTGATGTGTAACATAGAATATATTGTGTGTATATACTATTATAAAACATTTAACTTTAACATATATATATATTGTTAGTTGAACAGAGGTACTATTGTTATGTCATTTAAGGGCTAAGCACACCCTTTTTAAGTGAGTATGCATGTAACTTTTATTCAGCAGTAGCGATTACGGCGTACAGCCGAAACGCATAAACTGTGTTTTCCTGTTGTACCTTTGTCCCTCCATGGACTGTTTTATCTATTTGCATTAATAAATGCTAAGTTTTATTTTACTCTATCCGTTGCTGCTTATTTTTGATTATTGGGTTGGATGTCTTTTGCCCACTAAGCAGCAACGCTTCCCCTGTGGCAGCCGTAGAAATCGGCTTTGATTGGAGTTTCCAAGCAAGCAATAACAAGGACAATCCGAGTACCTGCATTGGCCCAGACGGATCAGCCTTGAGACAAGCCCCCTTTTTCCCCAGAGTCCCATTGGACCACATGGTGTAGCGGAAACTTTGGGTTTCAGCGGCTTTGGCGTGGACTGAAGCGGACGGAGCAGCACAGCGTGTTGCGGTTTTTCCCTTCCTGATCACCTGTGACGGAGCCTGGTCTTCGTGGGGACGTCTGGTGTTTGACTTGACAGCAAGAGTCTGTGACGGAGCCTGGTCTTTATGGGGGCAATCTGGTAAGCCAGCAGGTACTTGGTGTTTGCACGCCGCATACAGCCATGAAGCTTTTTTGCATATACTGAGATATTTATTATTGACACTAGTCACAAGCTGAAAGCATGTGGCACTATCTTTACATCTGCACTACCGGATATTTTGTTTATCAATTTCTTAACTTGCTTGCTATTATCGATTTCCAATGCTGTGGGAAAACTTGATTTATTGGAAATGTCTCCTTGACTGTCTGATTGATTGTATGATCATTAGCCATCGTATTAACTCCCTCCTCATCTAGCACATTTTTGGCGATTAAAATTACATGCCCTATCTGAATAATGAAAGTTTAATTTTGACTAGACTGTCCCTTTAAACAAGCCTTTTGTAGGGCATTGCCCTAAGTTAAACAGCTCTTTTACCTAAAATACTAAGTCCCCCCTCTAACAGTAAAACCCCCCACCAACTAAACCCCCTAAAATAAAAAAAAACTCACACTAAGAAATCCTAAACTACTTATTGCCCCTAAAGGGGCATTTAAATGGGCATTGCCCGTTAACGGGCATTCAGTGCCCAAAATCCCTAATCTACAAAAAACAAAAAAAACAACCTAACTCTAAGCCCCAAATAGGTACTCACCGTTACTTAAGTCCGTTGAGGAAGGACCTCTTCCAGGCAGCGGTGAAGTCTTCTTGGAGCCGGCAACATCTTCCATCTTCACCCAGGACCAAGCCGGCGCTGAGTGGAAATGACCGTGGAACTGAAGACCTTGGACCGCGGAGCCATGGAGCGTGGAGGATCCTCTTTGTACGATCACCGACGCACACTGAGGATTGAAAACAAGGTACACGTTTAAAAATGGCGTTACTTGCATTCCTATTGACTGATTTGGATCTTTAAATTCAAATCAGTCAATAGGATGAGAGCTACTGAAATCCTATTGGCTGATTAGAACAGGTTGAGGTTAAGAGGTAGATATTGCGCATGCGTTAGGTGTTTTAACAGTGAGCGACGAGTAAAATATACGCGCCACACTTGTATGCAGCGCCGTATATGCGATCGAGTGTAGTGTAAGGTCGGGTTTCCACAGTAACCTATTAATGTTTTAGAAATCTGGCATTGGGTGGAAGCGTTAACACAACGCTAACTTAAACCTACATGAAAAGAGCGACTGTACGCAAAGCTGAAATTATTTCAATGGAAACCTGGTACTAAAATTGAGCCATAAATTAATTTTAGCTGTTGGCCGCTTCGGTAGCTTACGGCTCCATTTTTAACGGCTCAATGGAAGCGAGCTCTATGTCTTTTTGATTCTACCATGGCAACTTTTTTTTAAAAATATATTTTTATTGAAAAAAGACACATTTGAGACAGTACAGGCAAACATAGAGAATATGACAGATTACATTGCACTACATCATACGGTTCTGCTATATAAATCATTCTTGATCAGACTTGTAAGATATCTACATAGCGATAGATTTTCACAATTTAAATTGGTGCGTATCAAGGTTACCTGTCCGTCTACCATCATGTGTCCTTCATTTTTCTATTATATATAAAACCAATAACAATAAACAAATATAAAACCAATAACAATAAACAAAATGAACCAGTATCCCAGTTTACTTGGTCAATCTAATACCACTCTATATAGGAGGGAAGGAGGTTAAGAGGGGGAGGGGGAGGGTAGAGAAGAAGAAAAAATTAAAACAAAGCTTCTGTATTTATCCCGTTCGTATTACCCATTGTATCTGAGTATGGGGTGCAATCGTTTAGCGCCCCCCATTCTCCCCTTAATGTTGCCTCTATCATTATCTCGTGGTGTGTGAAAGGTTTAAGGACCTGTTTCTGCATCCCAGGGTGTAAGTTTTCCAGTAAGGTTTTCCATTTCTTCAGAAATTATGTGAGTCTATATTTTTATGTCCATCATAGCGTCTTGTTGTTCTATGAATATTTGTTTGTAGAGGGCTTTTTTAAAGTGTGTCAAGGTGAAGGCGTTCCTAGAACACCATAGGGTTAGTATGCATTTCCTTGCTATAAGTGTGCAAAGGGTTAGTAGGGCGTGGAGTTTAGGGTTCACATTGTCCCATATGAACAAGTAAATCTTATCAATGTTGAAGGAAATATCAATTGACATAACTGATTTAAACCAGTATTGAAGGAATCCCCAGAAGTGACGGACCATTGGGCATTCTAAAAAATAGTGGGTCAAGGGAGGATTAGGGTATTTACATTTTAAACATTGATTTGGGTGTTGGGGATTCCACTTACTCCATCTACTCGGAGTAATGTAATCCCTATGAAGGAGTCTAATCTGTGATTCCCTTAATGTCATATTCAGTGTGGCTGACTTAACCTTTAGAATACTATTTTTAATATCTGCAGTAGTGATGTCAGTGGTAATGTCTAGCTGCAAGTTCTCTAGAATATTAGTATGGACCCTATTTGATTGATGCTTAAGTAATATCTTATAGAATTCCGAAATTGAAAACCTACCCAGGCTAAACGCCGTCTGTGGGATTGCAAAGGGAGATTGATTCCAAAAATCTTTATCTGACTCTATTAGTGACGTTATATAATGTCGGAGTTGAAGATAGGCATAAAAATGTTTATGAGGCAGGTCAAATTTAGTTTTCAACTCTTGGAACGTCTTTACTGTATGCAATAGAGGATCCAGAGCATCTTCCACCCTGAGCAGTCCTTTCTCCTTCCAAATCCTAAAAGGGGCATGGTCATTTCCCACTGGAAAACCTACATTTCCTACAATAGGAATGAATTTGGGGGAAGGGCATGCTCGTCCCAGCATTCTATGAGTTTGGGCCCAAATCCGAAGGGGGTCTCTGTATAAAAAGTTATTTTTTATGTGTTGCGGGAGATCTCCCGGAGAGCAATATGGAAGGGCAGCTAAGGCTAAGGGTTTTGTAACCGAGTCCTCTAATACTTTGTCATAGAAATGCTCCGTGTCCAACTGCCAATCCATGACTAATTGTAATAGCACTGCCCAATTGTAAAATCTTATATTTGGGAGCCCCAGTCCACCATCAAGGTAGGTAAGTTGGAGCTTATGAGTCGCCATTCTTGATTTTCGCCCTAGCCAAATGAAGTGTTGAATGGCTTTCTCTATTTCTCTGAAGTCCCTCCTAGTCATCTCGAAAGGTAGCATAAGCAGCGGGTATAAGATCTTTGGTAATAGAGACATTTTGAAAAGATTAATGCATCCAGTGAGGCCTAGGGGAATATTTTTCCAACCCCTCAGCTGGGAGCACAGTGCATGACATTGGGTCTCAATATTTAGTTTGTATAAATTGTTGGGGTTTTTATTTAAATGTATGCCTCGGTAGGTGAGTGAGTGGGATACTTCCACAAAAGGGTAGGTCGTAGTTTCATTTTTATTTTAATGTAGCCACAATATTTCCGATTTGGAATTATTTATTTTGTAGCCTGAGAATTTGCCAAACATCTCTAGGGTGTCTATGATCGTGGGAACATATAGTCTTGGGGATTCAACAAACAGCAGCATGTCGTCCGCATAAAGAGCCAACCTCTGCTCACTGTTTCATATCTTAACCCCTGGGAAGGTCTGTCTCAGCTTCACCGCTAAGAGCTCTAAAGCCAAATCAAAGATTAAAGGGGACAACGGGCAGCCCTGCCTAGTGCCTCTCTCAAGAGCAAAATCCGGAGAAAAGCTGCCATTGACCAGAATTCGGGCAATAGGAGTTGAGTAAATTTTACGTAGTGCTTGAATAAAAGGTCCCTAAAAATTGAAACGTTCCAGAGCGTCGAAAAAGATAGGGCCATTCTACTCGATCAAAAGCCTTTTCCGCGTCAAGAGACAGCAGAAAGGCTTCCGATTGCTTATCATTAGGTGTGACATTTCCCTCCTCCCAATAGTGGCCTATAACCTGGAGCACCCGTCTCAGGTTTGTTACAGAGGAGCGTTTATATACAAAGCCTGTTTGATCAGGATGCAGAAGAGTGGGTAGTATGGATTTCAAACGATTTGCCAGTAATTTTGTAAATACCTTGTAGTCCGCATTAAGAAGTGAAAATAGACGAAATGAGTCTGGGACCGAATGATCTTTACCCGCTTTGGGGATTAAAGTTATGTGTGCAGAAGAAAAGGTACTGGAAGGGACAGCATCCCCCCCAAGAAGTCCATTATAACGATTTCTCAGCATAGAGGACACTTGGGGCATCAGCATCCGATAAAACTCAATCGGTAGGCCATCAGGGCCTGCTGCCTTGCCCAAAGCTATTGATTTTATTGTGGATTGTATCTCGTCTACTGAAATGGGTGCATTGAGAGAATCCAACTGGTCTGTATTCAGTTTAGGGAGTGATATCATACTCCAAAATTGCTCCACGACACCTGCCTCTGCTGCAGGTTGTTTCTTATATAGGTCCCTGAAGTATAGAGCAAAGCACTGTGCCACTTCCTCCGTCGTTTTACAAGTATTGCCTTTATATCGTAAGGCTGCAACTTCCTGTCGAGTTTCTTTCTTGTTTACCAGTGATGCTAAAAGTCTGCCCAATCTAATTCCAAATCTATGAAATTTGCCCGCTACTCTCAGAAGCCAATGTTGACACTTTTTTGCTTGAGGAAAGTATCCATTTCCTCTTTAACCATTAAAAAGGTGTCATATGCCTCTCTGGAATTTATTTGAGGTGTATGTTTGATAGGATTGCTCCGAGATTCTTTTGGTAGATCGCTATTTTCTTTGAAGTTTGTGTTTTTAAGGGCTGCCACATAAGAGATTATGTGCCCTGTGAGGACTGCCTTTGGGCCGTGTCCCAAAAAAAGTGTGGAGTTTTGTAAATGTGATGGTTATCAGTAAGGAAATCATTCCAGCAATGATTTAAATATTTCTGGAAGGTTTCAGAGTGGAACAAGTAGGATGGAAATCTAAGTACATTTCTGTTGGACTGAGGTCTACTGAGTCTCAATGTCAATTCAATAGGGGCATGACCCGATAACAGGATTGTGTGTATGTTTTCCTGCCGGATACAAGGGTATCAAGCCTCCGACACCCAAAACATGTCGATTCTAGAAAGTGAAACCGGCAGTTTTTGAGAGGCATGTATAATCTTTGTCTGTTGATGTCTCCTTCTCCAGATATCACATAACTCTAGTTTTCGACTGCAACCTCTGGAATTATTTTACGTTCAAATTTACCTTTTAAATCTCTGTAGCTAGGATTGACACTATATGATGTGTAACCAGGATCTATCTAGTTGAACATTGGGGGCCAAATTAAAATCCCCACCTATTATAAGTGGGAATCCCACAAACGGGGCCAAAGCCTGTATCAGGTTTATCCCCAAAGGAGGTATCTTTGGTGTTAGGTGCGTAAATATTGCAGAGTACATATATTGCATGATGTATTTTGACTTTAAGAATAAGAAATTCGCCCTCTTTATCTGTGGTAGTGTGAAGTACTGTCAACTGTGTGTCATTCCCAAACAAAATGGCAAGTCCTCTGCTCGCACTTGTATAAGAAAGATATGATAGTGATCCCACCCAGACCCTTTTGAGTTTGTCATGTTCTGTGTCCTGTTAGGTGAGTTTCCTGCTGAAATGCAATGTCCGAGTCAGTCTCTTTAGGTGAGTCAGAATCAAGCTTCTCTTTACTGGGAGTTGATGCCCCCCACATTCCATGAAGTCAACTTAAGTGACATTTATCATACCAAAAAAAGGAGGGGAAGAGAGGGAAGAAAAAAAAAAAAAAAGCCCCCCCCCCCCGACATTCATAAAATAATATGCATAAAGTCTATGCAACATCAGAGGTTGATATACCCCCGGTGCGGGCCCTTTTAACCAGATCAGGGCAACTGTAGCTCTTTGTGTGATCCGTCTTAGGTCAGGTCCGAACAGTCTCAAACTACATTGCCATAAATATCAATTATCAAAGATATAGTTACGATGATATCCCTTGTAAGAGCTCCTCAGCCTTGTCCCCGGTTGTTTCTCCCGTTGCAAGGTAACTTTCCACAGCTTGGGGGGAGTGGAAAAACTTGGGGCCATGAGGCCGTTGGCAGACGAAGTTTTGCAGGGAGATAACAACTCCACCTGCCAACCTTGCTCATATAGCCGGAACAGATGGGGGTGAAATCTTTGCGTTGTCTAGTGACTTCTGAGGAAAAGTCTTGGAAAAGTAAAAGTTTATTGTTCACTCATAGACCAACTTCTTTTTTCATTCTGTAGGCCCTGAGGATACGTAATTTCTCCTGGAAGTTAAGGCATTTGAATGATAACTTGTCTTGGCTTCGTGTTGTTGGTTTCCATATCACGTTCAGGACTCACTCTGTGGGCTCTCTCCACATCTATAGGTAGGATGTCTTGAGGAATGTCCAAGAGTTTGGAATATCAAGGCAGTAAATGCTAGCAGATCTTTGCCTTTTGATCTTTTCAGGAAGGCCTACTATTCGCAAATTATTGCGTCTGCTGCGATTTTCAAGGTCTTCTACTCGTTCTTGCAGGGATTTTATTATGCCGTACCAACTGTTGCAGTGAGTGACCCGTCTCTACCTGCCTATCTTCCCACCTCTGAAATCCTATTTTCCGCTGTTGTTTTGGCGGGTTGAATATTGTCTGATTGTCTGAATTAACCCCCGCCGCCACCTACATTAACCCTATGAACCCTAATCTGCTGCCCCTAACACTGCCGACCCCTATATTATATTTATTAACCCCCTAATCTGTCCCCCCCGCCAACGTCACCGCTACCTTACCTAACTTATTAACCCCTAATCTGGCGACCGCGACCTCGCCGCCACTATAATAAATGTATTAACCACTAAACCGCTGCACTCCCGCTCGCAAACACTAGAATAAATAGTATTAACCCCTATTCTGCCCCCTCCCTAACATCGCCGCCACCTACATACAATTATTAATTTTTTTTGTGTGTATTTTTTGCATTTTTAACTTATAAGAATAAAGACTGTGTTTTTACTCTACCTTCTGGAGTGCTGCTATCCTTGAACCTGCATTCTATGAAGCCTGCTCGCTTCCTTCAGCTGGCACCCCGCCACAAGTACATTCCTTCAGACCCGGCTTTTTTGAGGACTGCAATTGGCTAGCTACCTACACACCTAAGCTGTAGCTACGTCACTCCCCTATGCACCGATACAATTATTAACCCCCTAATCTCCCATCCGCAAACGTCGCCACTACTATAATAAATTTATAACCCCTAAACCTAAGTCTAACCCCTATAACCCTAACACCCCCCTAACATAAATATAATTTAAATGAAACGAAATAATATTCCTATTAATAACTAAATGAATCCTATTTAAAACTAAATACTTACCTATAAAATAAACCCTAATATAGCTACAATATAAATAATAATTACATTGTAGCTATTTTAGGATTTATATTTATTTTACAGGCAACTTTGTAATTATTTTAACTAGGTAGCTATTAAATAGTTATTAACTATTTAATAGCTATTGTACCTGGTTAAAATAAATACAAAAGTACCTGTAAAATAAATCCTAACCTAAGTTACAATTAAACCTAACACTACACTCTCAATAAATTAATAAATAAACTACCTACAATTACCTAAAATAAAATACAATAAAATAAACTATTCTATAATACAAAAAAACAGACTAAATTACAAAAAATAAAAAAAGAATTACAAGCAGTTTTTAGAACTAATTACACCCTAATCTAAGCCCCCTAATAAAATAAAAAAGGCCCCCCAAAATAAAAAATTCCTTACCCTATTCTAAAATACAAAAGTAATCAGCTCTTTTACCAGCCCTTAAAATGGCTTTTTGCGGGGCAATGCCCCAAAGTAATCAGCTCTTTTTACCTGAAATTAAAAATACAATACCCCCCCCAACATTACAACCCACCACCCACATACCCCTACTCTAACCCACCCAAACCCCCCTTAAATAAACCTATCGCTAACCCCTGAAGATCATCCTACCTTGAAGTCGTCTTCACTCAGCCGAGCCGAATTCTTCATCCAAGGTGCGCAGAGGAGGTCCTTGATCCAGTAGAAGTCTTAATCCAAGCGGTGCAAGAAGAGGTCCTCCATCCGGTAGAATGTTCATCCAGGCGGCATCTTCAATCATCATCCATCCGAAGCGGAGCGGAGCCATCTTCAAAGGAGCCGACGCGGAGCCATCCTCTTCAACCGACGGACTAAACGATGAATGAAGGTTCCTTTAAGGGACGTTATCCAAGATGGAGTCCCTTCAATTTCCGATTGGCTGATAGAATTCTTCAGTCGTCGTTAGTCCGTCGGGTTGAAGAGGATGGCTCCGCGTCGGCTCCTTTGAAGATGGCTCCGCTCCAGATGGATGAAGATTGAAGACGCCGCCTGGATGAACACTTCTACCGGATGGAGGACCTCTTCTTGCCCAGCTTGGATGAAGACTTCTACCGGATAAAGGACCTCCTCTGCGCACCTTGGATGAAGAATTTGGCTCGGGTTAGTGATAGGTTTATTTAAGGGGGTTTGGGTGGGTTAGAGTAGGGGTATGTGGGTGGTGGGTTGTAATGTTGGGGGGGGTATTGTATTTTTATTTCAGGTAAAAGAGCTGATTACTTTGGGGCAATGCCCCGCAAAAAGCCCTTTTAAGGGCTGGTAAAAACATAATTTATGCTTACCTGATAAATTCCTTTCTTCTGTAGTGTGATCAGTCCACGGGTCATCATTACTTCTGGGATATTACTCCTCCCAACAGGAAGTGCAGATGAGGATTCACCCAGCAGAGCTGCTTATAGCTCCTCCCCTCTACGTCACTCCCAGTCATTCGACCAAGGACCAACGAGAAAGGAAAAGCCAAGGGTGAAGTGGTGACTGGAGGTATAATTAAAAAATATTTACCTGCCTTAAAAAACAGGGCGGGCCGTGACTGATCACACTACAGAAGAAAGGAATTTATCAGGTAAGCATAAATTTTGTTTCTTTCTGTTAAGTGTGATCAGTCCACGGGTCATCATTACTTCTGGGATACCAATACCAAAGCAAAGTACACGGATGACGGAGGGATAGGCAGGCTCTTTATACAGAAGGAACCACTGCCTGAAAGAACCTTTTCTCCCAAAAATAGCCTCCGATGAAGCAAAAGTGTCAAATTTGTAAAATTTGGAAAAAGTATGAAAGCGAAGACCAAGTTGCAGCCTTGCAAATCTGTTCAACAGAGGCCTCATTCTTGGAAGGCCCAAGTGGAAGGCCACAGCTCTAGTAGAATGAGCTGTAATTCCTTTCAGGAGGCTGCTGTCCAGCAGTCTCATAAGCTAAACGAATTATGCTACGAAGCCAAAAAGAAAGAGAAGGTAGCGGAAGCTTTTTGACCTCTCCTCTGCCCAGAGTAAATGACAAACAGAGAGAGACGTTTGTCGAAATTCCTTAGTTGCCCTGTAAGTAAAATTTTAGAGCACGGACTACATCCAGGTTTGTGCAGTAGACGTTCCTTCTTTGAAGAAGGATTTGGGCATAAAGAAGGAACAACAATCTCTTGATTGATATTCCTGTAGTAACAACCTTAGGTAAGAACCCCAGGTTTAGTACGCAGACTACCTTATCCGAATGAAAAATCAAATAAGGAGAATCACAATGTAAGGCTGATAATTCAGAGACTCTTCGAGCCGAGGAAATAGCCATTAAAAATAGAACTTTCCAAGATAACAACTTTATATCAATGGAATGAAAGGGGTTCAAACGGAACGCCCTGTAAAACATTAAGAACAAGGTTTAAACTCCATGGTGGAGCAACAGTTTTAAACACGAGGCTTAATTCTGGCCAAAGCCTGACAAAAAGCCTGGACGTCCAGGAACTTCAGACAGACGTTTGTGTAACAGAATGGACAGAGCTGAGATCTGTCCCTTAATGAACTAGCAGATAAACCCTTTTCTAAACCTTCTTGTAGAAAAGACAATATTCCTAGGAATCCTAACCTTACTCCAAGAGTAACCTTTGGATTCACACCATATAGGTATTTACGCCATATCTTATGGTAAATCTTTCTGGTAACAGGTTTCCTAGCCTGTATTAAGGTATCAATAACTGACTCAGAAAATCCACGTCTTGATAAAATCAAGCGTTCAATTTCCAAGCAGTCAGCTTCAGAGAAGTTAGATTTTGATGTTTGAAGGGGACCCTGTATCAGAAGGTCCTGTTTCAGAGGTAGAGACCAAGGTGGACAGGATGACATGTCCACCAGGTCTGCATACCAAGTCCTGCGTGGGCCACGCAGGTGCTATTAGAATCACTGATGCTCTCTCTTGTTTGATTCTGGCAATCAATCGAGGAAGCAACGGGAAGGGTGGACACACGTAAGCCATCCTGAAGTCCCAAGGTGCTGTCCGAGCATCTATCAGGACTGCTCCTGGATCCCTGGATCTGGACCCGTAACGAGGAAGCTTGGCGTTTCTGTCGAGACGCCATAGGATCTATCTCTGGTTTGCCCCAACGTCGAAGTATTTGGGCAAAGACCTCCGGATGAAGTTCCCACTCCCCCGGATGAAAAGTCTGACGACTTAAGAAATCCGCCTCCCAGTTCTCCACTCCGGATGTGGATTGCTGACAGCTGGGCAAGAGTGAGACTCTGCCCAGCAAATTATCTTTGATACTTCCATCATAGCTAGGGAGCTTCTTGTCCCTCCCTGATGGTTGATGTAAGCTACAGTCGTGATGTTGTCCGACTGAAACCTGATGAACCCCCGAGTTGTCAACTGGGGCCAAGCCAGGAGGGCATTGAGAACTGCTCTCAATTCCAGAATGTTTATTGGCAGGAGACTCTCCTCCTGACTCCATTGTCCCTGAGCCTTCAGAGAATTCCAGACGGCACCCCCAACCTAGAAGGCTGGCGTCTGTTGTTACAATTGTCCAGTCTGGTCTGCTGAATGGCATCCCCCTGGACAGATGTGGCCGAGAAAGCCACCATAGAAGAGAATTTCTGGTCTCTTGATCCAGATTCAGAGAAGGGGATAAGTCTGAGTAATCCCCATTCCACTGACTTAGCATGCACAGTTGCAGTGGTCTGAGGTGTAAGCGTGCAAAGGGTACTATGTCCATTGCCGCTACCATTAAGCTGATTACCTCCATGCATTGAGCCACTGACGGGTGTTGAATGGAATAAAGGGTGCGGCAAGCACTTTGAAGTCTTGTTAGCCTGTCCTCTGTCAGGTAAATCTTCATTTCTACAGAATCTATAAGAGTCCCCAGGAAGGGAACTCTTGTGAGTGGAACGAGTGAACTTTTCTTTTCGTTCACCTTCCATCCATGTGACCTTAGAAATGCCAGCACTAACTCTGTATGAGACTTGGCAGTTTGAAAGCTTGAAGCTTGTATCAGAATGTCGTCTAGGTATGGAGCTACCGAGATTCCCCGCGGTCTTAGTACCGCCAGAAGAGCACCCAGAACCTTTGTGAAGATTCTTGGAGCTGTAGCCAATCCGAATGAAAGAGCCACAAACTGGTAATGCCTGTCTAGGAAGGCAAACCTTAGGTACCGATAATGATCTTTGTGAATCGGGTATGTGAAGGGAAGCATCTTTTAAATCTACAGTGGTCATGTATTGACCCTCTTGGATCATAGGTAAAATTGTCCGAATAGTCTCCATCTTGAACGATGGAACTCTTAGGAATTTGTTTAGGATCTTTAAGTCCAGGATTGGTCTGAAAGTTCCCTCTTTTTTGGGAACCACAAACAGATTTGAGTAAAACTCCCTGTCCCTGTTCCGATCGTGGAACTGGATGGATTACTCCCCATTAACAAGAGCTCTTGTACGCAGCGTAGAAACGCCTCTTTCTTTGTCTGGATTGTTGACAATCTTGACAGATGAAATCTCTCTCTTGGAGGAGAGTACTTGAAGTCCAGAAGGTATCCCCTGAGATATTATCTCTAGCGCCCAGGGATCCTGAACATCTCTTGCCCAAGCTGGGCGAAGAGGAGAAAGTCTGCCCCCACTAGATCCGATCCCGGATCGGGGGGCCCTCAATTCATGCTGTTTTAGGGGCAGCAGCAGGTTTCCCTAGTCTGCTTGCCCTTGTTCCAGGACTGGTTAGGTTTCCAGCCTTGTCTGTAGCGAGCAACAGCTCCTTCCTGTTTTGGTGCAGAGAAGTTGATGCTGCTCCTGCTTTGAAATTACGAAAGGAACGAAAATTAGACTGTCTAGTCTTGGCTTTGGCTTTGTCCTGAGGCAGGGCATGGCCTGTTACCTCCTGTAATGTCAGCGATAATCTCTTTCAACCCGGGCCCGAATAAGGTCTGCCCTTTGACAGGTAAATTAAGCAATTTTAGACTTAGAAGTAAACATCAGCTGACCAGGATTTTTAGCCACAGCGCCCTGCGTGCCTGAATGGCGAATCTGAATTCTTTCGCCGTAAGTTTAGTAAAGATGTACTACGACCTCTCGAAATGAATGAATTAGCTAGTTTAAGGACTCTAAGCCTGTCCGTAATGTCGTCCAGAGTAGCTGAACCAATGTTCTCTTCCAGAGACCTCAATCCAGAATGCCGCTGCAGCCGTGATCGGCGCAATGCATGCAAGGGGTTGCAATATAAAACCTTGTTGAACAAACATTTCTTAAGGTACCCTCTAACTTTTTATCCATTGGATCTGAAAAAGCACTAGCTATCCTCCACCGGGATAGTGGTACGCTTAGCTAAGGTAGAAAACTGCTCCCTCCACTTAGGGGACCGTTTGCTTAAGTCCCTTGTGGTGGCGTCTATTGGAAACATTTTTCTAAATATCGGAGGGGGTGAGAACGGCACAGCCGGGTCTATCCCACTCCTTAGAAACAATTTCAGTAAGTCTCTTAAGGTATAGGAAAAAACCTCAGTACTCGTCGGGTACCCCGCAAAATCTTTTATCCAACCTACACATTTCCTCTGGTATTGCAACTGTGTACAATCATTCAGAGCCGCTAACACCTCCCCTAGTAATACACGGAGGTTTTCCAGTTTAAATTTAAAATTTGAATATCTGAATCCAGTCTTGGATCAGAACCGTCACCCACAGAATGAAGTTCTCCCGTCCTCATGTTCGCCACCTGTGACGCAGTGTCTGAGCATGGCCCTAATATTATCAGCCGCACACTCTGTTCTCACCCCAGAGTGATCACGCTTACCTCTTAGTTCTGGTAATTTAGCCAAAACCTCAGTCATAACAGTAGCCATATCCTGTAATGTGATTTGTAATGGCCGCCCAGATGTACTCGGCGCTACAATATCACGCACCTCCCTCTGACGCGGAGATGTAGGTACTGACACGTGAGGCGAGTATAGTCGGCATAACTCTCCCCTCGTTGCTTGGTGAAATTTGTTCAATTTTGTACAGATTGACTTTTATTTAAGTAGCATCAATACAGTTAGTACATAAATTTCTATTGGGCTCCACTTTGGCATTGCAACAAATGACACAGGTATCATCCTCTGAATCAGACATGTTTAACACACTAGCAAATAAACTTGCAACTTGGAAATACAATTCAATTAAGAATAATATTAAAACGTACTGTGCCTTTAAGAAGCACAGAAGATCTATGACAGTTGAAAATTAATAAATTGAAACAGTTATAAGCCTCAATCCTTGTAAACAACACAACTTTAGCAAAGTTAATCCCATTAGCAAAGATAACAAATTCTGAAAGCAGGAAACAAATTACAGAATAAACGTTTTTTATCTCAGTCAAACTATAATTCTCACAGCTCTGCTGAGAGAAATTACCTCCCTCAAAATAAGTTTTGAAGACCCCTGAGCTCTGTAGAGATGAACCGGATCATGCCGGGAATACAATGAGGTGCTGACTGAAATATTTGAGTGCATAGTAAAAGCGCCAAAAAACGGCCCCTCCCCCTCCTCACACAGCAGTGAGGGAGAACAGAAACTGTCAGAAAAACAGATTAAGCAACTGCCAAGTGGAAAAATAGTGCCCAAACATTATTCACACAGTACCTCAGCAAATGAAAACGATTTTACATTCCAGCAAAAACGTTAAACATAATCTCTAGTTATTAAACAGCTTTATGTATTTCTTACAGTGTAATTCTAGTGAAGTAACCATTCCCCAGAATACTGAAGTGTAAAGTTATCATACATGACATTATATCGGTATGGCAGATTTTCTCATCAATTCATTGTCAGAAAATAAAAACTGCTACATACCTCTATGCAGATTCATCTAGCCCGCTGTCCCCTGATCTGAAGTTTACCTCACTCCTCAGATGGCCGAGAACAGCAATAGGATCTTAACTACTCCGGGCTAAATCATAGCAAAACTCTGGTAGATTCTTCTTCAAACTCTGCCAGAGAGGGTAATAACACACTCCGGTGCTATTTTTAAAATAACAAACTTTTGATTGAAGATATAAAACTAAGTATAATCACCATAGTCCTCTCACACATCCTATCTAGTCGTTGGGTGCAAGAGAATGACTGGGAGTGACGTAGAGGGGAGGAGCTATATGCAGCTCTGCTGGGTGAATCCTCTGTGCACTTCCTGTTGGGGAGGAGTAATATCCCAGAAGTAATGATGACCCCGTGGACTGATCACACTTAACAGAAGAAAGAGCTGATTACTTTTGTATTTTAGAATAGGGTAGGGAATTTTTTTTATTTTGGGGGCTTTTTATTTTATTAGGGGGCTTAGATTAGGTGTAATTAGTTAAACTGCTTGTAATTCTTTTTATTTTTTGTAATTTAGTGTTTTTTTTTGTATTATAGAATAGTTTATTTTATTGTATTTTATTTTAGGTAATTGTAGGTAATTTATTTAATTAATTTAATGATAGTGTAGTGTTAGGTTTAATTGTATCTTAGGTTAGGATTTATTTTACAGGTAATTTTGTACTTATTTTAACTAGGTAGCTATTAAATAGTTAACTATTTAATAGCTATTGTACCTAGTTTAAAATAAATACAAAGTTGCCTGTAAAATAAATATAAATCCTAAAATAGCTACAATGAATTATTATTTATATTGTAGCTATATTAGGGTTTATTGTATAGGTATTTAGTTTTAAATAGGTTTAATTTAGTTATTAATAGGAATATTATTTTGTTTAATTTAAATTATATTTATGTTAGGGGGGTGTTAGGGTTATAGGGTTAGACTTAGGTTTAGGGGTTAATAAATGTAATTATAGGTAGCTGCGACGTTGCGGGCAGGAGATTAGGGGTTAATATATTGCGAGGCGGATTGCGGCGGTTTATGGGTTAATACATTTATTATAGTGGCGGCGAGGTCCGGTCGCAGATTAGGGGTTAATAAGTGTAGGTAAGGTAGCGGCAACGTTGGGGGGGGCAGATTAGGGGTAATAAATATCATATAGGTGTCGGGCGATGTTAGGGGCAGCAGATTAGGGTACAGAGGGATAATGTAGGTTTGCGGCGGTGACCGGATCGGCAGATTAGGGGTTAATAATATTATGTAGGTGTCAGCAAAAGCGGGGGCGGCAGATTTAGGGGTTAATAAGTATACTATTAGGGGTATTTAGACTCGGGTTCATGTTAGGTGTAGACTTAGAGATTGTTTCCCCATAGGAAACAATGGGGCTGCGTTAGGAGCTGAACGCTGTGTTTTTTTCAGCCCAAAATGCCCCATGTTTCCTATGGGGATATCGGTGCACGAGCACGTTTTCCCAGCTTACCGCTACCGTAAGCAACGCTGGTATTGAGGGTTGAAGTGGAGCTAAATTAGGCTCAACGCACCCTTTTTTTAGCCTAACGCAGCCCCTCAGACAACTCTAAATACCAGCGTTGCTGAAGGGTGTGTTGGGAAAAAAAGCAGCGTTAGCTGCGCGGGTTTTTAACAGACAAAACTCTAAATTTAACGGATTGTATGGTAGTTTAACTCACTCCTGTGTGGTCTTATCTATTGAATTGCTATGCTATTAATGCTGGCAATTTTGACACACTGGTTATACAATCTTGGCTATACTACTTCAGCCAACGGGTCCGAAAGTGCAAGCAATTCTAATCTATTAGTTTCATGTGTTTAAGCACTACATATTATTTGATACATTGTTGAGCAACTGCTCCTACTTGCTTAAATAAACAATAACATTATATATGGGTATGCACACAATTCGAACCTACCTAGTGACCACATTACTACTGAACCTTCAATAATCAGTTATTTTCCTTTTAGCACTGTATTAACACAGTAGCTGTGTGAACCAGTGTTGTTTTTTCCCCCCTATTATTGTCATTATACAGCCCTGATCACAATCTGAAACCCACCCCTCAGTATTAACAGCCAACTTCCAAGAGGGGGGTAGGCTCTGCTACTTACAATTTAAACTTGTGGTAATTTGATACAAATATATAAAGGCGTAATACCCAATAATTATTTACCACAGTTACTAATAATTTTGATTTAGTCTCACACTGTTTTTTAACTTTAGTGTTTCAACCCGATTTTAATTAAACAGAATAAAAGTTACATTTTAAACACAACCTGGAATTTCTTTGCTTCTCTAGTCTGTGCACAGAGTGCTGTCGTTGCATTCTTTCTGTGGATTTGTTATATATATCCACAAATCTTTTGGTAAAAGTTTGATCCCAAGTTTGTTAAAGTTACACAGAAAACTGTGAATGCAAAATCAGAAATTGTAAAATCACAATCCTAAATATGCTGTGTACAAAAGAAAATACAAAACTGAAAGTGCAAAGCTAAAAGTAACACAATTTAATCTGAAATACAAAGCAAAAAGTGTAAATGCAGCAGAATGTCATGTTATGCAGTGCTATATTGCACTGGGCTTGTCTCTCCTTCACCTACAGAAATGCAGGTGGAGACATCAAAATCTGCCTTTTAAGAATTTCACTAGGGATCTCGCAGTGCTGTTAGATCCTCTCACCTGAGCCGGATCATCACCCATGAGCAGGGACCTTTCGATCAGGATGTGCGTTTGGAGTAATACGAAGGATAGATTTGGTGACCTAGATAAGTCAGCAATCACGGACAGCGAGTAAGAGCTTCAATGATTTGTACCCATCATTCTCAACAGCAGGCTGTGTCCTCTTCTAAGTGAGTACTTTTCGATACAAATCAAGTGGAAGTTTTTTTGTTTTGTTACCTGCGATCATTTAGATTATTTGTTGTGGTTCAATAGAGTTAGTGAAATATATAATAACTTTCACAGAGGCAGAAATTATTGTAAAAAGGGTTTTATTAAATATCATAAATACAATAATCCTTTGAATTAGGGTCAGAAAAGGGACATTAAAAGCATCAAATGTCCGGACATGCATGTAAAAGAGCCCTATTTAAATGTTAAAAAATACATATATATTTGTTTCATGAAAAATAAAACCGGTCTTTTTTGATTTAGAAAATGAACAGGAAGTGCACAAATGACTTATGGGATAGGAGCCCACTGGCTAAGGCGTTCTCCCACAGGTTGATGGACAGTTGCACTCCCCACAAGCACAAACAATGGTTACTGTAAAACATAATAAAAGGCTCTCTTACAGATGCAATAAACAAAATACATGACTTAAATATCCCTTTAACTAAATAATTGAATATTTATTGTGGCAAAACTGGCCCATTTATAATCTAATTTAGCTTTAACTAAAGCTCAAAAAATAATGAAAAATTAAATCTACTGCCAATGAGTAAATGCAATTCCCCTCAATTTGATCTCTGACACACAGCGGGCACACTGCAGCAACTCACTAGCTCTTGTGCAGCCATATTACTTTTTGTTAAACGAACATGTTCATGCAGTAGATACAAACAATATACACAAACACCGCATTATAAAACACATTCAAATATTTTCAAACTGTAGTAGTTTATATTAACATAGCAGCCCAAATATGGAGTAGATTTTACATTATTTTAATTAATAAACAGTATGACATGATCCTGGAAATCTCTTTTTTGGTACAAATATTATCACACACTGACTTTACAACATTTAAAGTGAACGTAAACTTTTCATCAATTAGTGCTCGGGTTTGAAATATGCTATTAAAAACAGGGGCACTTTCATTGACTTTCATTTAGCGCTGCCGAATCTGTTGGTGCTCTATAAATAACTAATAATAATAATATTGCACCTTATTTTACAAATACCTTTTACTTCTTCAAAGCCGGGATCGGCATCCCCCCGCCTGCTGGTCTTCTGTAAATACATCACCAATGACGAAACCGGCTTCCTCCAATCACGGCGGAGCCTCGCGAGATGGACACTGAGGAGAAGCTGTGATTGGAGGAAGCCGGTTTTGTCATTGGTGACGTATTTACAAAGGGACCTGCAGGTGGAGGATGCCGATCCGGCTTTGAAGAAGTAAAAGGTAAGTATTTGTAAAATACGGTGCAATGTAAACTTTCATCAATGAAAGTGCCCCTGTTTTTAATAGTATTTTTTTTTAAAACGGGCACTAATTAAAGAAAGTTTACATTCACTTTAAGGAACATGAAACCCCAAAAAATTATTTCATGATTGAGATAGGGCATACAATTAACAACTTTTAAATTTATAACATTTGCTTTATTCTTTTGGCATTCTTTGTTGAACAGCATACCTAGGTAGGCCCATAAACATAAATTAATTCAGCTCCGGAATTGGTAATGAACTGCTTATCTTGAGCTGAACCTGGCAGACAATTGGTGGCTACACACATATACTGCCCTAATTCTTTCAGTAGATGTGTTAATCTCTGGACAAATAGTGCATGGCTGGTGTGTAGCTGATTTTAACTACTTGTTTAACCCATTTTGATAGGGTTAAATACATACTTCTGTAAAAGCAATAGTGAAATAATAACATTCTCTAGATAAAGAATATAAAAACATTCTGGGTCAGATTCCAAGTGGAGCGCAAAAGTTTGCACAAGAGCAATAAAGGGTTTATAGTGGGAGTTTGCGCTCATTGGGCTTTTCGCTCATATTACGAGTTGAAAGTAAACGCGATCGCTTGAGCGCAATCACCATTTACACTAGAATGATTACTGTATCCTCAGAGCTCTAGTTAACGGTTTAAAAAAACAAAAAGGTCTCACAAAACACATCAAACATTACAAAGTACACACACTTATAATAACACTATCTAATAAAAAATTATTTAAAAAAAAAAATTTGCAAACAAAAATTTTAAGGGCTCAAAGATATAAGATTTTGGATGTTAGAAAAAAAAAGGCTGCAAAGGTCTTTAACATAGATACATACATACCCATGTCTAGAGATGTGTGTGTGTGTGTATATAATATATATCTATATGTGTGTATATGTATTTACATATAAAAACATAAATACATATGTACACATATATAGATAGAAATTTTTATTGTTTAAAAATATGCATCTCTAAAAGATGGATATGTACACACACACACATTATGGTCTCTTATGGTTATATACACACATATATATATATATATATATATATATACTATATATATATATAATATATATATATATATATATATATATATATATATATATATATATATATATATATATATATATATATCCATAAGAGACAAGCACCACCAGACTCCAGTCACAAATACCTGGGGTGCAACAGAAAAGTTTATAACAACGAATGAAGAATGCACTCACCAGGACTTTTCACCAGTTTATTTCCTAAGTAGTGAAAGTTTTCGGGGGATTAGGCCCTTCCTCAGACATATATATATATATATATATATATATATATATATATATATATATATATATATATATATATATATATATATATATATATATATATATATATCTTTGTTAAAGGGACATAATACTCATATGCTAAATCACTTGAAACTGATGCAGTATAACTGTAAAAAGCTGACAGGAAAATATCACCTGAGCATCTCTATGTAAAAAAGGAAGATATTTTACCTCACAATTTCCTCAGCTCAGCAGAGTGAGTTCTGTGTAAAAAGTTATACTCAGCTGCTCCCAGCTGCAGGTAAACAAATTTAAAAAAATGAAGAAATGAACAGCAGCCAATCAGCATCAGCAGTGCTGAGGTCATGAACTCTTACTGTGATCTCATGAGATTTGACTTAACTCTCATGAGATTTCATAGTAAGCTTCCTTTACCTGATTGGTGAAATAATATGAGAGTGCACGATGCTAGTCCCTTCAGATGTCCCAGGACAAACACACTAAAATGCTGCTTAGAAATCCTTTACAATGGGAGGTGGCTACTGAGGAACTTTTGAGGTAAAATATCTTTCTTTTTTACATAGAGATGTTCAGGTGATATTTTCTAATCAGCTTTTTACAGCTATGCTGCATCACTTTCAAGTGTTTAAACATTTGGGTATTATGGCCCTTTAAGGCCCTTTGCGTGACATTTTTTTCTAACACCTGAGACCTCATATCTTTGATCCCTTATAACCTTTATGCAATATTTTTTTTTAATAATTGTATTACATTAATGTTATTATGAGTGTTATTGTACTTTTTAATGCATTTTTTATGTGTTTTGTGACACTTTGTTGTTTCACAAAACTGTTAACCAGAGCTCAAGCAATTGCGTTTACATTCAAGCATCTCTACCATAACTAACCGGGTCTATTTTTCACACCTCTACCAAAATAATTTTTATATCATTTCTAATCTTTTTTTTTTATTTACCCTCACAATTTGAACTGCTAAAAAGATACCATTTAGTTTGGTGCCAACATTTCTAAATGTACTACACAGAATTTAGACAATTTTGCAAACACATGTTGTAGGTCCAGTTTTTGCATCAACGAATCTTTCCAAAAACCCTAAAAACATGTACCCCTATTTTGCAACAATTTGGAAGATTGTGTTTTGGTCAGTTTGTACTCTTTGCAGAAAATAAGAATAATATATTTATAAATAAAATACATATAAATATGATATTTTTATTTTAAAACTACATAAAAATCTGATTTCAGACAGCAGCAACTTAGTTTATTCCTATCCCAACCCACATAGCACAGCAAAAAAATAAATTAAAAAAAGCAAACAAATAATTTATAAAAGTAAACTGTTCTAGCAGATACAGCAAATTCCGCCTATTTTTACACTCACACACTTCTTCCTTTTTTGAGGACACCCCAAATGTATGTACTGTATATATGTATTTAAAAATAACACATGCAGCTGCCAGGTAATTGTTAGGACAATTATGGTAGTGAAGCCTCCTTATATGAATGGTGGGACTCCTCTCGTTCAATTGAATGCTAGCAACGTATACTACTAACTTTATGTGTTATCTGGACCCTGAAGGGAGACATGACCACTCATTTGAAAGAGGGACATCATAAAGTGCTATACGAATACTGTTCTATTTGGTTTGTCATTGTGATCACCTGAACAGAAAGAGTGCCATGTACCCCAATTTTGGTGTTAACAGAGGTTCAGCTTAAAACACAAGCACATTCTGAATTCACCTAACAGGTCACCTACCATAATTTTATAGACATTACCTGCTAATTAGGAGGCATGTGCCCCCAATAAAAAAGGAAGGGAATCTACTCTTTAATATGAGAGATATTTGTTTATGAGTTATGTACACTGTGTTGGGAGATAGTGGCTTCAATTTCTGTATACAATACAAATAGCACATTTTTACAGCAACCATCTACTAGTAAGATTGGCAAAAGAACCAGCAGTGGAATCAAGACAGTTGCTCTTTCCAAAATTGGTTCTCGGGTCTCAGTAAGCCCATATCTCTTCGCATTGTTCACAAACAGCCCCCTATAAATCACCTTACTGGCACCTAGGGTGCAGTTGGCCAACAAATATCTAACAATGGTCACCTGAAAAAAAGGAGACATGAATTTTAAAAAGGATGCCCATTCTTATGTCCCTCGATATAGTTCATGAGGCCAGATATGTCTTCCACTAAAACCCAACCTCCCCCCACACTGGGTGTCTAGTACGGTAGTGGATTAAAATTTTTATGACAATGGCACACAAAGGAGCATGTGACTACTCATTTAAAATAGGTGATTTCCCTTTTTAAAAACATAATTTATGCTTACCTGATAAATTCCTTTCTTCTGTAGTGTGATCAGTCCACGGGTCATCATTACTTCTGGGATATTACTCCTCCCCAACAGGAAGTGCAAGAGGATTCACCCAGCAGAGCTGCATATAGCTCCTCCCCTCTACGTCACTCCCAGTCATTCGACCAAGGACCAACGAGAAAGGAAAAGCCAAGGGTGAAGTGGTGACTGGAGTATAAATTAAAAAATATTTACCTGCCTTAAAAACAGGGCGGGGCCGTGGACTGATCACACTACAGAAGAAAGGAATTTATCAGGTAAGCATAAATTATGTTTTCTTCTGTTAAGTGTGATCAGTCCACGGGTCATCATTACTTCTGGGATACCAATACCAAAGCAAAAGTACACGGATGACGGGAGGGATAGGCAGGCTCTTTATACAGAAGGAACCACTGCCTGAAGAACCTTTCTCCCAAAAATAGCCTCCGATGAAGCAAAAGTGTCAAATTTGTAAAATTTGGAAAAAGTATGAAGCGAAGACCAAGTTGCAGCCTTGCAAATCTGTTCAACAGAGGCCTCATTCTTGAAGGCCCAAGTGGAAGCCACAGCTCTAGTAGAATGAGCTGTAATTCTTTCAGGAGGCTGCTGTCCAGCAGTCTCATAAGCTAAACGAATTATGCTACGAAGCCAAAAAGAAAGAGAGGTAGCGGAAGCTTTTTGACCTCTCCTCTGCCCAGAGTAAATGACAAACAGAGAAGACGTTTGTCGAAATTCCTTAGTTGCCTGTAAGTAAAATTTTAGAGCACGGACTACATCCAGGTTGTGCAGTAGACGTTCCTTCTTTGAAGAAGGATTTGAACATAAAGAAGGAACAACAATCTCTTGATTGATATTCCTGTTAGTAACTACCTTAGGTAAGAACCCAGGTTTAGTACGCAGGACTACCTTATCCGAATGAAAAATCAAATAAGGAGAATCACAATGTAAGGCTGATAATTCAGAGACTCTTCGAGCCGAGGAAATAGCCATTAAAAATAGAACTTTCCAAGATAACAACTTTATATCAATGGAATGAAGGGGTTCAAACGGAACGCCCTGTAAAACATTAAGAACAAGGTTTAAACTCCATGGTGGAGCAACAGTTTTAAACACAGGCTTAATCCTGGCCAAAGCCTGACAAAAAGCCTGGACGTCAGAAACTTCTGACAGACGTTTGTGTAACAGAATGGACAGAGCTGAGATCTGTCCCTTTAATGAACTAGCAGATAAACCCTTTTCTAAACCTTCTTGTAGAAAAGACAATATCCTAGGAATCCTAACCTTACTCCAAGAGTAACCTTTGGATTCACACCAATATAGGTATTTACGCCATATCTTATGGTAAATCTTTCTGGTAACAGGTTTCCTAGCCTGTATTAAGGTATCAATAACTGACTCAGAAAATCCACGTCTTGATAAAATCAAGCGTTCAATTTCCAAGCAGTCAGCTTCAGAGAAGTTAGATTTTGATGTTTGAAGGGACCCTGTATCAGAAGGTCCTGTTTCAGAGGTAGAGACCAAGGTGGACAGGATGACATGTCCACCAGGTCTGCATACCAAGTCCTGCGTGGCCACGCAGGTGCTATTAGAATCACTGATGCTCTCTCTTGTTTGATTCTGGCAATCAATCGAGGAAGCAACGGGAAGGGTGGAAACACGTAAGCCATCCTGAAGTCCCAAGGTGCTGTCAGAGCATCTATCAGGACTGCTCCTGGATCCCTGGATCTGGACCCGTAACGAGGAAGCTTGGCGTTCTGTCGAGACGCCATGAGATCTATCTCTGGTTTGCCCCAACGTCGAAGTATTTGGGCAAAGACCTCCGGATGAAGTTCCCACTCCCCCGGATGAAAAGTCTGACGACTTAAGAAATCCGCCTCCCAGTTCTCCACTCCCGGGATGTGGGATTGCTGACAGGTGGCAAGAGTGAGACTCTGCCCAGCGAATTATCTTTGATACTTCCATCATAGCTAGGGAGCTTCTTGTCCCTCCCTGATGGTTGATGTAAGCTACAGTCGTGATGTTGTCCGACTGAAACCTGATGAACCCCGAGTTGTCAACTGGGGCCAAGCCAGGAGGGCATTGAGAACTGCTCTCAATTCCAGAATGTTTATTGGCAGGAGACTCTCCTCCTGACTCCATTGTCCCTGAGCCTTCAGAGAATTCCAGAAGGCACCCCAACCTAGAAGGCTGGCGTCTGTTGTTACAATTGTCCAGTCTGGTCTGCTGAATGGCATCCCCCTGGACAGATGTGGCCGAGAAAGCCACCATAGAAGAGAATTTCTGGTCTCTTGATCCAGATTCAGAGAAGGGGATAAGTCTGAGTAATCCCCATTCCACTGACTTAGCATGCACAGTTGCAGTGGTCTGAGGTGTAAGCGTGCAAAGGGTACTATGTCCATTGCCGCTACCATTAAGCCGATTACCTCCATGCATTGAGCCACTGACGGGTGTTGAATGGAATGAAGGGTGCGGCAAGCACTTTGAAGTCTTGTTAGCCTGTCCTCTGTCAGGTAAATCTTCATTTCTACAGAATCTATAAGAGTCCCCAGGAAGGGAACTCTTGTGAGTGGAACGAGTGAACTTTTCTTTTCGTTCACCTTCCATCCATGTGACCTTAGAAATGCCAGCACTAACTCTGTATGAGACTTGGCAGTTTGAAAGCTTGAAGCTTGTATCAGAATGTCGTCTAGGTATGGAGCTACCGAGATTCCCCGCGGTCTTAGTACCGCCAGAAGAGCACCCAGAACCTTTGTGAAGATTCTTGGAGCTGTAGCCAATCCGAATGGAAGAGCCACAAACTGGTAATGCCTGTCTAGGAAGGCAAACCTTAGGTACCGATAATGATCTTTGTGAATCGGTATGTGAAGGTAAGCATCTTTTAAATCTACAGTGGTCATGTACTGACCCTCTTGGATCATAGGTAAAATTGTCCGAATAGTCTCCATCTTGAACGATGGAACTCTTAGGAATTTGTTTAGGATCTTTAAGTCCAGGATTGGTCTGAAAGTTCCTTCTTTTTTGGGAACCACAAACAGATTTGAGTAAAACCCCTGTCCCTGTTCCGATCGTGGAACTGGATGGATTACTCCCATTAACAAGAGCTCTTGTACGCAGCGTAGAAACGCCTCTTTCTTTGTCTGGATTGTTGACAATCTTGACAGATGAAATCTCTCTCTTGGAGGAGAGTATTTGAAGTCCAGAAGGTATCCCTGAGATATTATCTCTAGCGCCCAGGGATCCTGAACATCTCTTGCCCAAGCCTGGGCGAAGAGAGAAAGTCTGCCCCCCACTAGATCCGATCCCGGATCGGGGGCCCTCAATTCAAGCTGTTTTAGGGGCAGCAGCAGGTTTCCTAGTCTGCTTGCCCTTGTTCCAGGACTGGTTAGGTTTCCAGCCTTGTCTGTAGCGAGCAACAGCTCCTTCCTGTTTTGGTGCAGAGGAAGTTGATGCTGCTCCTGCTTTGAAATTACGAAAGGAACGAAAATTAGACTGTCTAGTCTTGGCTTTGTCCTGAGGCAGGGCATGGCCTTTACCTCCTGTAATGTCAGCGATAATCTCTTTCAACCCGGGCCCGAATAAGGTCTGCCCTTTGAAAGGTATATTAAGCAATTTAGACTTAGAAGTAACATCAGCTGACCAGGATTTTAGCCACAGCGCCCTGCGTGCCTGAATGGCGAATCCTGAATTCTTCGCCGTAAGTTTAGTAAGATGTACTACGGCCTCCGAAATGAATGAATTAGCTAGTTTAAGGACTCTAAGCCTGTCCGTAATGTCGTCCAGAGTAGCTGAACCAATGTTCTCTTCCAGAGACTCAATCCAGAATGCCGCTGCAGCCGTGATCGGCGCAATGCATGCAAGGGGTTGCAATATAAAACCTTGTTGAACAAACATTTTCTTAAGGTAACCCTCTAACTTTTTATCCATTGGATCTGAAAAAGCACAGCTATCCTCCACCGGGATAGTGGTACGCTTAGCTAAGGTAGAAACTGCTCCCTCCACCTTAGGGACCGTTTGCCATAAGTCCCTTGTGGTGGCGTCTATTGGAAACATTTTTCTAAATATCGGAGGGGGTGAGAACGGCACACCGGGTCTATCCCACTCCTTAGTAACAATTTCAGTAAGTCTCTTAGGTATAGGAAAAACCTCAGTACTCGTCGGTACCGCAAAATATTTATCCAACCTACACATTTTCTCTGGTATTGCAACTGTGTTACAATCATTCAGAGCCGCTAACACCTCCCCTAGTAATACACGGAGGTTTTCCAGTTTAAATTTAAAATTTGAAATATCTGAATCCAGTCTGTTTGGATCAGAACCGTCACCCACAGAATGAAGTTCTCCGTCCTCATGTTCTGCCACCTGTGACGCAGTGTCTGACATGGCCCTAATATTATCAGCGCACTCTGTTCTCACCCCAGAGTGATCACGCTTACCTCTTAGTTCTGGTAATTTAGCCAAAACCTCAGTCATAACAGTAGCCATATCCTGTAATGTGATTTGTAATGGCCGCCCAGATGTACTCGGCGCTACAATATCACGCACCTCCCTCTGAGCGGGAGATGTAGGTACTGACACGTGAGGCGAGTTTAGTCGGCATAACTCTCCCCTCGTTGTTTGGTGAAATTTTGTTCAATTTGTACAGATTGACTTTTATTTAAAGTAGCATCAATACAGTTAGTACATAAATTTCTATTGGGCTCCACTTTGGCATTGCAACAAATGACACAGGTATCATCCTCTGAATCAGACATGTTTAACACACTAGCAAATAAACTTGTAACTTGGAAATACAATTCAATTAGAATAATATTAAAACGTACTGTGCCTTTAAGAAGCACAGAAGATCTATGACAGTTGAAAATTAATAAATTGAAACAGTTATAGCCTCAATCCTTGTAAATAACACAACTTTAGCAAAGGTTTAACCCCATTAGCAAAGATAACAAATTCTGAAAGCAGGAAACAAATTACAGAATAAACGTTTTTTTATCTCAGTCAAACTATAATTCTCACAGCTCTGCTGAGAGAAATTACCTCCCTCAAAATAAGTTTTGAAGACCCCTGAGCTCTGTAGAGATGAACCGGATCATGCAGGGAATACAATGAGTTGCTGACTGAAATATTTGATGCGTAGTAAAAGCGCCAAAAAACGGCCCCTCCCCCTCACACACAGCAGTGAGGGAGAACAGAAACTGTCAGAAAACAGATTAAGCAACTGCCAAGTGGAAAAATAGTGCCCAAACATTTATTCACTCAGTACCTCAGTAAATGAAAACGATTTTACATTCCAGCAAAAACGTTAAACATAATCTCTAGTTATTAAACAGCTTTATGTATTTCTTACAGTGTAATTCTAGTGAAGTACCATTCCCCAGAATACTGAAGTGTAAAGTATACATACATGACATTATATCGGTATGGCAGGATTTTCTCATCAATTCCATTGTCAGAAAATAAAAACTGCTACATACCTCTATGCAGATTCATCTGCCCGCTGTCCCCTGATCTGAAGTTTACCTCTCCTCAGATGGCCGAGAAACAGCAATATGATCTTAACTACTCCGGCTAAAATCATAACAAAAACTCTGGTAGATTCTTCTTCAAACTCTGCCAGAGAGATAATAACACACTCCGGTGCTATTTTAAAATAACAAACTTTTGATTGAAGATATAAAACTAAGTATAATCACCATAGTCCTCTCACACATCCTATCTAGTCGTTGGGTGCAAGAGAATGACTGGGAGTGACGTAGAGGGGAGGAGCTATATGCAGCTCTGCTGGGTGAATCCTCTTGCACTTCCTGTTGGGGAGGAGTAATATCCCAGAAGTAATGATGACCCGTGGACTGATCACACTTAACAGAAGAAATTAAAGTTTACATTTAATTGTAATGGGTTGGGAGAATGAAGAGGCACTTCTGTCTACAGGCCCTTTCTTATTGACGTTGCTTTTGACACCTATAATGAGAAGGGACCTTATTATGCTCATGGACCATGAGTAGTAGTCCTCGGGGGAAGCAGTGTGTAGGCCTATTGCTTGCCATTCTCCACACTGGGGGAGTTAATATCCAATATTAGAAATCTGCATCGAGCGTAAAGACATTGTTTGTAGTTGGTGCCATGACATTAAAACGCTGGTACTCTCCCACTCGTTTTTCAAAGAAATTCGTCTTTCCTTCCAGAGAAATGTTCTCCATGAAGTCAAAAGGATTTTCTACTTTAAAAATCTGAAATATTAAAGAGTAATAAGACTAAGTCATTAAATGTTAATTAAGTTTTGGGTGTACTAAAGGCATTAGAAAATCATAAATAAAAAATATTTTTTTTGCAATTCAAACATTATTTCATCAATAGTTCAAATGCCTGGTCCATATTAACTGCTGCTAGGATTTTTTTTAATGCTGATGTATTCTATGATGTAAAATTAAATATTTTCTGTAATAAAAAAACAATTAAATTAATTATGATCTGTTTTTCGTTGTTTTGTTTTTTTTGCACCAGGATTTTTCTTACTAATGAGCAGGGCTGGTGCTAGGATTTTTGGTTACACAGATGAAGACACATTTTGCCGCACACCTCCCCCACCAAAGAAATTATATACTCTTCCAGTTATATGTTAAGCAGCTATAGAAAATTATTTTATTATGATAGAGAGTTTAGAATTTGATGTAACATAAATCTATTTTTCTCTGATTTAATATAACTATAATAGGTATAATGGTTAATTTCTGCATGGCAGAACGTACTAATGTGGTGGCTCTGCACAATAGGATTACTTCTTTACCTAGACTGAAACTAGCATGTCTAACAGGACATTTTATCAAGCTGCAGGCGGGCAAATTCTAAAGCAGAGAACCGGTCCACATGCAATTGCCACTGCCAAAATTTAAGACTGCAGAAGAACTCTTTTGTTCAGTCCTGCCCCTTTCTCTAGGGAATTACTTGCGTGAGAGCAGGGTCTGTCAATCACCCCAAACAAGTGAGTTATAGGTGATTTATCTCTGCCACCTAGGATAAAACGCAGAGACTTCATCTTAATTTTATGGTTGCAGACTCACTCTTGAAAGTCTGAACTACAAGTTCTCAGAAGCTGCAAATGCATCTTGATTTTCCCATAAGTATATATTTTTCAAGCACTACAATAGATCACACTAGTTTGCAGTGGAATGCTGAGAGGAGACCAGTACAACTTCCTTAATTTGGATAAATATCACTGCATAGTGATGATAATAACATGTATATAATAATAAACACAACACTCTGCACTATATGGTAATGAAATGCATCTATACACTAATAAACATGCTGCACTGTATAATTATTGCAGAGTACCTATTAAGTGATAACATATAGGCTGCACTGTATAATGATGTTGAGGATTCATACACTAAAATAACAGAACAGGCTACCCTGTATAATGATGATGGGTTCCTATATACTGATGGTGAGAACTCTGCGCTGCATAATGATGCCAAACATTTATATATTTAAAATGAACCCCAAGTTAGGCAGCAAATTAAATGTACACATTAAAAAAAAAAAATGTATGCCAAGCACCAATTTTGTACCCCGCCCCCGCAGTGACGCCCTTAGGCAGTCACCTAGTCTGCCTTTACTTTAGCACCGGCCCTGCTCATGAGTCATAATTTGTAATAAGTGTTCCAGTATTTGTTAGTGTTGTCACAAATAATCACGTCTGTACTGAAATATAGCCCTTTGTGTAGTACGTGGTTGAACTAAATTAGTTCTCTTACCTTTGAGCAGCCAAGTTCAGCAAGTAGTCGGTCAGCAACAAATTCTATGTAGATCTTCATCAATGTGCAGTTCAACCCGATTAGAGCTACTGGCAAAGATTCTGTCAAAAATTCCTAAGTAATAAATTAAAATAAGTTAAAAAACTATTTACTCTGAGAAAAACAAATAACAATATTACAACCCTTTCTAAACATTAAAAGTTTGGCTTGTTAAATGTATAGCTAGAGAGGTGAGTCATCAACCGTTATAACTGTATATTTAAATAATCTTTAAGTATAAAACAAGTTTTTTAATTTAATTCCTACAGCTGCATTGATAACATCAGCTTATTAATTTTATTAAAATTACTCTAGTAGGAATTCTAGGCTGCCCTTTGCCTTGCTGTTACAACCCCTGTGGCCACTAATAATTCCTTGACAGAGTTTGCTGTCCGGAGTGGAGGTGAAGTGTGAGAGACTCCCTCCACACTTATTACAGGAGCTGTACATCGCTCCCCCACGGAGGGCCAACAACAAGACACGCTGAAGTGGCGCACCGCATACATACAGCACGGGAGGCTGTAAAAAGACCCGCTCACTTACACAGACGGCTGGTAGAATCCGGAGGGTGACCGGTCTCGTTAAGGAGACACTTGCTGGGAGGAAAGCGCCATCGAGCCCCCACGTGGATCACAGCCTGCTTCTGCCGCCACACCACGACAGGGCCTGATAGCCGCACTGCTCCGGAGGTTCGTTGTCTGCCAGACTGAGAAGCAGACCTGCTAATCACAGACCCCGACATCGGCAGGCCAGTTTGGGCTAAATACACCGGAGTGGAGGACTCAGAGGGAATCTCGGCGGGCGCGGAAACAGGCGCCATCTTGAAAGGGAGGCTTCTAACCCGCATGGCGATAGCAGGCTCCGGAGTACAGAGGGGGTAAAGTATCACACCTAAACACAGCTAAAGAAACTTTTAATAACAATAACACCCTTGTGTATAGGGACATGTGATCTGATTAATATCCCCCAAAGCTACATGAGGGTTTGGAGACACGGGCCCCTATTGTACTTCTTGTCACGCCTTTTAACTCAGCTCTTGCCACGCACACTGGGTGTACCTCTATGAAGGAGACAAGCATCTTTATCTAAAGTGTCTGACAGGGCTGCCTGCACAGCATACCTTTAAGGTCACTACCAAGGCCAGGAACTTTGGATCTCAGAAGGCCTCCTATAGACAGTGCTTATCTTTTGGGTTTATTACTTAGCCCACCCAGTGGGCCCTTTTCGTACCCTGTAGTGAAGTCATACAACCCCTGCCATTTTTCTACATTGCCAACTGCAGGCATTGGGCCTGCCCTTGTGTGGAAAGAGGAATCTTTGTTTTGAAAGAAAAAAAAAAAAAGAAAAAGGGGAAAAGAATATAAAGAGAAACATAGCAGCACTAAATGCGCAACAGCCCTTGGGGGACACTACTACTAGGGGCAGGAACATTGGATTCTGCAAGACCTTCCTGGGTCTGAGTTTGTGGACAATCTACACTTTAACCTTTGGGCACATCATTCGGACCCACCAATTTGCCCCTCTCACTGCATACCTGGCAGTAAAACTGTACAATCAGTCAACGCTGATATTCCCAGCTCATAGATAAGTTAACACTGGGCCTATACCCCCCTGGGGGGATGCATAAAGGTTACAGCGCTTCTGAACTGGTGCTGCCTCCCATCTGCAATAGAGGGAAAAGGAACTATTTTATTTATAAATCACTGTTGTGCTTAATACATGCATTAACCCATGCTTTTCTCCCATGCTAGGAAACTGTTCTCTTCCACTAGACAACCCACAGATACTGTGTTACATATTGGTTGAGAGGGGTTTACTGGTTGATTGATAGAACACTATTGGCATTTATAATTATTCTTATCATTCCCTGTGGTGTATAGAGTGACACATAGTCAGTACCTCACACGCCGCTCAGGTCAGCGGATTTGCTCTCTCCTATTTTTACCTCAGGACTGTACAATTAGATAGCACGATCACCCTAAGTTAATCCTTAAGAGATCTTTTGTGTCCCCTTACCCTTTTGAAGGGGCATTAGCAAACCGCTGCGCTGACAGGCCTGTATTGATACCCTTCTTTCTGGGAAGGAGAGAAGCTGTACAATCCCCATTACATTGCCTGTTTACTCCAGCATATGGTTTTCTTCACTGACAAGACTTTACAGTCATTCTTGAAATTATTCACACACATCACTTCATTTACTGGTTAACACGGGTTTAATGGTCTGCTGTTAGAATACCAACTACATATGTAAACTGTCTTATTATTTTCAGAGGTATATGGATAAATTCTTAACCAACTCCCCCATGGCAAGTCGTAGCAAAACGGGCTCTGCCAGAAACAAATCTGGAGCTGACCCCTCCGGACTAGGGACTAGTACTGAAGCCTGCTCAGAGAATGGGTCACTTGACACACACCCTATTGTTAAGCAGATATCTTTACTGTTTATGCCCAAAATTGACAACCTGCAAAGGGGGGTTGATACCCTCACAGACGATGTTAAACAGTTCTCCACACGTGTAGCAGAGGCGGAGAATAGAATCTCTGACCTGGAGGATTCTAATGTGTCAAACTCTAACAAAATTGAATCCTTAGAAAGACAGGCCACGGCCCTACAGTTAAAAATAGACGACCTAGAAAATAGGTCAAGACGCAATAATGTGCGCCTATTGGGTCTACCTGAATCAGTAAAGCAAGCAGATATCATCCACTTTGTTGAAAATACACTCCCCTCATTGTTAGGGATTCCCATACAGGATCTTAAAGGTGGAGTAGAACGAGCTCATAGAGTAGGCCCCGAGAGGGTTAACTTAGATGATTCGCCCCAACCCCGGTCAATCATGATCAAATTTCTCCACTTCCAGACTAAGACAGCAGTGTTAAGAGCTTACAGAAAAATGGACAACGTGATGTATGAAAATGCACGCTTGCTCCTATTTCAGGATTTCTCGGTGGATCTTATGAAACGCCGAAGGGAATTCTCACCAATTTGTTCAAAACTTCATAGAGAGGGCAGACAAGCCTTCTTACTTTACCCTGCCAGGCTTAAAATCATGACCCTAAGAGGCCCAAAATTTTTTGATACCCCGACTGCGGCCCAACACTTCCTAGAAGGCGGGGGGGCTCCCCCACGCAGTCCACGACAGAATCACCCAAGAGGGGAGGAGGGCTGAAAGCAATGGTTGATTAAGAGACACCCCCCTTAAGCAGGGACCAACACTAGATTTTAAGTCAATAATCTATCCTGATGGCTACAGAAACAGTTGACAAAGGGTCTGCGCCTACACGCAGACGTAGAGTTCTAGAGTTAAAGTTAAGTTTGAGTTATGTGTGTTTATATGTCATTATAGGTTGCCTCCACGCTCCAGGGCATTTGGAATGCATGAATGGAAGTTGTGAAACGTTTGTGTGTGAGCACAGATGGGACATAGGCTCTCCTAAATCACCTCTCTTTGAAGTACCACAAACGCTAGGTTTCTCAAAGTATGCTGTGCAAATGAAAGATTTGATATGCTCACTTGGCTGCGGGAATGCAGTAAACTGTCAATTTGTAGCCTTATCGTTCTGTAACACTTTTACCCATATGCCTCAATTGCAGGCTGCAATATACTTAGACACAGCCAAGTATGTGGAATTTATGTCATCCTGTCTGAAAATTCTTCTAGTTTTTTGTATGTTTCTACACCTGTGTATCAACCAGCTCATGACATATATTAAGATAATAGGTCCTCTTTGTCTCCTCACTGTAGAACCACCTTTCATTCAAGTTGCTAATAATGTTTTGCTTATGCTTCCACACTTGCACGGTACACAACTCCTGCAGTATGTTGGGGTAACATATCCTCTTTGTATCCCCACTTTAGAGCTACTTCTAATCCAAGCTGCTGATGGGGACCTGGCGGTGGTTCACTGTGGTAGAGGACTGAACCGGGAGTCTAACTACTGTGGTGAGATTTGTTTTTTGTTTTTTTTTTTGTTTTTTTTTTTTCTCTTCTTCTCCTCTGCCCCCACCCTTTCTGCCCTCCTTCCTCCACACCCTTACGCTTGGAGCATTACATACACACCTTCACCTCAATTGTCAAAATACACTACAAGATCCAACTAATAGATAAGATTTAATCTCTACTCCTGGAACATTGGGGGCATACATTCCCCAATAAAAAGAAAAACAATACTCACACAGCTTAGGAAAAAAAAGGCAGAGATTGCATTCCTTCAAGAGACCCACCTCTTGGATTCAGAGCACGAGAAGTTGAGGGCAGACTGGGTAGGGAGAGTTGAATACGCCTCATATAGTTCAGCCAGTAGAGGGGTTGCAATACTCCTAGGTAAAAGACTGGAGTATGAGGTCAGGGAGGTACTTAAAGATCCGGAAGGCAGATACATAATAGTGCAGATATGTGTAGCTGAACAAATTTACACATTATGCAACATCTACGCCCCGAACTTAAAGGATAGAGGATTCTGGAATGCCATTGTGGCGATCCTCTCTCCCTACATCGGTACCCACATCATACTGGGAGGTGACTTCAACCTCACTCCAAACTCTCACTGCGATAGGTTAAGGGGGACATTTAGTGGGAAGATCAGAAAGACAATTAGACCCTCAGAAAAATTTGAAAAAGACATTTTTTCCCAGCTGGGAAGTTCCCTGGATGTGGTGGACATATGGAGGCAATTGAACCCAGATGGGAAAGATTATACTTGTGCATCGCGCTCGTCTCCCTCTATGTCCCGCATTGATCTGTTTCTAATATCCAACTCTCTCATTACGCGTATCATAGACACAAAAATTGGGGAAGTGGCGGTTTCCGATCATGCACCCATAGCACTCTTCATAGACAAGAACCAGTCAGTCAGCAACAGACGTACCCTTAGATTCACAAAACACCTACTGTACTCCCAAGAATTCCAGAACTATCTAATTCACTGCTGGGACGACTACCGGGTAAATAATGCTCAGCATATAGATTCACCGGAATTGTTCTGGGTGACAGCTAAGGCGGTCTTGTCGGGCAACATTGTTGCCTACCTGGCGCGTAGGAAAAAACAATATACAGAAAAAATTGGGAAGCTGAGGGAGCGCTTGGCGGAGACGTATCGCACTTACTGTGCGACCCCCTCCCGTCTCAATTATCATAATTACACTGATACAAAAAAAGAATATGATGCCCTACTAGCCCACCAGGCCTCACAGGCTCTTCTGCGAAGCAGAGGTAAATACTATAGATTTGGAGATAAGTCGGGGAAGCTCATGGCTGCCTTAGTGAATATGGACACGTCTTCTAAACATGTTGCAGCCCTGAAAAGTAGGGGCAAACTTGTGAAAGATGCTGAATCAATAGCAGAGGCATTTGCCTCATATTACTCCTCTCTATATACCAGTGAGGGTTCCCCAGACCCTGAGCTAAGAGACAAATTTTGGGATAACATTAACATCCCACAAATTTCAGAATCTCAACTTGAGAAGCTAAACGCCCACATAGGAGAGGAGGAGATTCAGAGGACGATAATGTCCATGTCACTGGGTAAAGCCTCAGGCCCGGACGGATTACCGATAGAATTCTATCGGCTCCTGAAGGAACAGGTTTCCACGACATTGGCAAACTTGTATGCCACTTACTTTGAGGGGGAGAGAGCTCCGGTATCAGAATTCTCAGCAGCATATATCACCCTAATACCCAAGCCAGGGAAAGACACCGTATTACCAGAATCCTATCGTCCGATCTCCTTACTGAACTCGGACTACAAAATATTAACTAAATTATTGGCAGAAAGACTAAAATTTATATTGCCTGACATTATACACATGGACCAAACGGGATTCATGCATGCGAGATCGTCAGTGGTCAATGTTCGTAGGGTCCTACAGGTCATCCAACACTTTTGGACTGCGAGGGGAGAGGGTGAGGGGAGGAGTGACACGGAGGCCTTCCTGCTGTCACTCGACGCAGAGAAGGCCTTTGACCGAGTGGAGTGGGACCACCTTTTCTACACCATGACTAAGGCTCACTTCTCTGGCCCATTTTTGACTTTTATTAAAAACCTGTACCGAGCCCCCTTTGCTAATATACTAGTCAATAACATATTTTCAGAGAACATTTACTTACAAAGGGGAACCCGACAGGGCTGCCTTTTATCACCCCTCCTCTTTAATGTTGCCCTCGAACCATTGGCTATCAAGCTAAAACAGGTCTTCCCTGGCATAGATGTGGCAGGACACCCACAACATCTGGCATTATACGCGGATGATATGCTCCTGTTTGTCCAGAATCCGCGCACACATATACTGCGTATCCTGGAGTCTCTCACTGATTTTGGCCTGTTATCCGGCTATAAAATTAATATGCATAAATCGGAGATCCTATGGCTTCTCAGGAAAGCTAGCACTGACGGGGATTTCCCGTTCTCAGTGGCTAACCATGATATCACCTATCTTGGCATTAAAATCTCCGCTAACCCCAATAAATTGTATGCCAATAATCTGACACCTATGTGTGCAAAACTACAGGCGCAGATGAATAGCTGGAGTTCGCTACCCCTGTCACTCTCAGGTAGGATCAACCTCCTCAAAATGGTGATACTCCCTCGCCTGCTCTATCCTCTTCTTATGCTCCCCCTGCTCCTAAGCAAATCGGATGTCAAAATGCTTAATTCGGCAGCGACTCGCTTCATTTGGAGGGGAGGTAAGCCACGAATCTCGAGGGACAAACTGAGCATGGGTTTTCTCAATGGAGGACTGGCTTTGCCAGACTTCAGATTGTATAATTGGGCGGCTTTAATACGACTGGTGTTGGACTGGCAGGTGGGAACACACCACTTTTGTCGGCCCTCCCTGGAACAGGCGGTTCTGGGAGACATCTCCTTAGCGTACCTACCTCATGTTTCGAACATGAAATCTGTGAAGGCACTGGGCCTGAATATGCTGTTCAGCGAACCATTAAAGGCCTGGCACCAGGCTCATAAATTTCTGAAGAAATCTTGCCATGTTTCAAGCTACCTACCTATTGTCAAAAACCCGGACTTCCCGGCAGGTTCGGAAACTCAACCTTTCTTGGTCTGGGAACGGAAGGGACTGAGATCACTTCAACAATTATTAGTCCCCCTCACAAAGGAGGTAAAAAATTTTGGTACCTTACAAAGAGAATTTGGGATACCAAGAACACACTTCTTTGCCTTCCTACAAGTGCGCCATTATATCAATACACTCCTGCGGAACGCACCGGATTTTTGGGAGGGCTCTCCCTTCCGCATCACACAAGCATTGTATAAAATGGGTAGGTTCTCCTTATCTGAAATATATCAGACTCTTCTACAACAGCGAGCGCAGAGCACGAGGGACTCACTGCTTGCGGGATGGGCTCGGGAGGGAATTGGCAACATTACGTGGGAGGACGTGAGAGGAGGTCTCGAAAAAACTAAATCAGCTACGTTGTCCGCCATGTTCAGGGAATCCCAAATACGCTTCCTTCATAGGGCCTATCTCACTCCGAGAATACTTGCCAAATGGGTAAACACACGCCCTAATAAATGCGTGAGATGTGCGATAGAGGCACCTACTCTCTTACACTATATGTGGGAATGTCCAGCAGTCAGACAATACTGGGGTAAAATACAATATTGGATTCACCAGTCCTTACAGATACACCTCATACTCCGCCCAGAAACTATTTTGTTTTTACATTGGGACACACATCATAGACAACAAGACGCTGTACTGAGCCTAGTAATATTGTTAGCTAGAAAATGTATCTTAAAAAATTGGACGGTAAGGAAAAGCCCTTCTTTTGTGAGCTTTAGGAATCTACTCAAATCACAGATATTTACTGAACAAATGGACGTTAGGATGGATGTTCAGAATAGGCTGGGCCTATTTCTACGTAAATGGCGTAGACTCATACTTACCTTTGAACTAGAGATCCAAAGGCTAATCCTGTTGCCATTTAAAGACTCAGTTCTCTTCACGGAGGCAGAGTTGAGGGGGGAATGGACACATTTATTCTAAGTTACAATAAACACATATGTGGGATGACTCTTCCTTCTCCCCTCCCCCCTCCTTTCTTCACCCCTCTCCCATTCCCATCGTCCCTCCCCCCTTTTTTTTTTTTTTTTTTCTCTCTCTTCCCACCGCTGGGCCCCAGAAGCGGCAGCAACAACTTTGGAGTAAGTTTAGTTTTGTTGTGTTTATAGTTAGGTTAGATATGATTTAGATTGAGTTTTAACTAGGATAAAGATATTGGAAAAAGAATTTGTCTGAGAAGTGTAATCACATTAGTCTGAAAAAACAGAATTTATGTTTACCTGATAAATTACTTTCTCCAACGGTGTGTCCGGTCCACGGCGTCATCCTTACTTGTGGGATATTCTCTTCCCCAACAGGAAATGGCAAAGAGCCCAGCAAAGCTGGTCACATGATCCCTCCTAGGCTCCGCCTACCCCAGTCATTCGACCGACGTTAAGGAGGAATATTTGCATAGGAGAAACCATATGATACCGTGGTGACTGTAGTTAAAGAAAATAAATTATCAGACCTGATTAAAAAACCAGGGCGGGCCGTGGACCGGACACACCGTTGGAGAAAGTAATTTATCAGGTAAACATAAATTCTGTTTTCTCCAACATAGGTGTGTCCGGTCCACGGCGTCATCCTTACTTGTGGGAACCAATACCAAAGCTTTAGGACACGGATGAAGGGAGGGAGCAAATCAGGTCACCTAAATGGAAGGCACCACGGCTTGCAAAACCTTTCTCCCAAAAACAGCCTCAGAAGAAGCAAAAGTATCAAACTTGTAAAATTTGGTAAAAGTGTGCAGTGAAGACCAAGTCGCTGCCCTACATATCTGATCAACAGAAGCCTCGTTCTTGAAGGCCCATGTGGAAGCCACAGCCCTAGTGGAATGAGCTGTGATTCTTTCAGGAGGCTGCCGTCCGGCAGTCTCGTAAGCCAATCTGATGATGCTTTTAATCCAAAAAGAGAGAGAGGTAGAAGTTGCTTTTTGACCTCTCCTTTTACCAGAATAAACAACAAACAAGGAAGATGTTTGTCTAAAATCCTTTGTAGCATCTAAATAGAATTTTAGAGCGCGAACAACATCCAAATTGTGCAACAAACGTTCCTTCTTCGAAACTGGTTTCGGACACAAAGAAGGCACGACTATCTCCTGGTTAATGTTTTTGTTAGAAACAACTTTTGGAAGAAAACCAGGTTTAGTACGTAAAACCACCTTATCTGCATGGAACACCAGATAAGGAGGAGAACACTGCAGAGCAGATAATTCTGAAACTCTTCTGGCAGAAGAAATTGCAACCAAAAACAAAACTTTCCAAGATAATAACTTAATATCAACGGAATGTAAGGGTTCAAACGGAACCCCCTGAAGAACTGAAAGAACTAAGTTGAGACTCCAAGGGGGAGTCAAAGGTTTGTAAACAGGCTTAATTCTAACCAGAGCCTCAACAAAGGCTTGAACATCTGGCACAGCTGCCAGCTTTTTGTGGAGTAACACAGACAAGGCAGAAATCTGTCCCTTCAAGGAACTTGCAGATAATCCTATCTCCAATCCTTCTTGAAGAAAGGATAGAATCTTAGGAATCTTTACCTTGTCCCAAGGGAATCCTTTAGATTCACACCAACAGATATATTTTTTCCATATTTTGTGGTAAATTTTTCTAGTTACAGGCTTTCTGGCCTGAACAAGAGTATCAACAACAGAATCTGAGAACCCACGTTTTGATAAGATCAAGCGTTCAATCTCCAAGCAGTCAGCTGGAGTGAGACCAGATTCGGATGTTCGAACGGACCTTGAACAAGAAGGTCTCGTCTCAAAGGTAGCTTCCATGGTGGAGCCGATGACATATTCACCAGATCTGCATACCAAGTCCTGCGTGGCCACGCAGGAGCTATCAAGATCACCGACGCCCTCTCCTGATGGATCCTGGCTACCAGCCTGGGGATGAGAGGAAACGGCGGGAATACATAAGCTAGTTTGAAGGTCCAAGGTGCTACTAGTGCATCTACTAGAGTCGCCTTGGGATCCCTGGATCTGGACCCGTAGCAAGGAACCTTGAAGTTCTGACGAGAAGCCATCAGATCCATGTCTGGAATGCCCCACAGTTGAGTAATTTGGGCAAAGATTTCCGGATGGAGTTCCCACTCCCCCGGATGTAATGTCTGACGACTCAGAAAATCCGCTTCCCAATTTTCCACTCCTGGGATGTGGATTGCAGACAGGTGGCAGGAGTGAGTCTCCGCCCATTGAATGATTTTGGTCACTTCTTCCATCGCCAGGGAACTCCTTGTTCCCCCCTGATGGTTGATGTACGCAACAGTCGTCATGTTGTCTGATTGAAACCGTATGAACTTGGCCTTTGCTAGCTGAGGCCAAGCCTTGAGAGCATTGAATATCGCTCTCAGTTCCAGAATATTTATCGGTAGAAGAGATTCTTCCCGAGACCAAAGACCCTGAGCTTTCAGGGATCCCCAGACCGCGCCCCAGCCCATCAGACTGGCGTCGGTCGTGACAATGACCCACTCTGGTCTGCGGAAGGTCATCCCTTGTGACAGGTTGTCCAGGGACAGCCACCAACGGAGTGAGTCTCTGGTCCTCTGATTTACTTGTATCTTCGGAGACAAGTCTGTATAGTCCCCATTCCACTGACTGAGCATGCCCAGTTGTAATGGTCTTAGATGAATGCGCGCAAAAGGAACTATGTCCATTGCCGCTACCATCAAACCTATTACTTCCATGCACTGCGCTATGGAAGGAAGAGGAACGGAATGAAGTGTCCGACAAGAGTTTAGAAGTTTTGTTTTTCTGGCCTCTGTCAGAAAAATCCTCATTTCTAAGGAGTCTATTATTGTTCCCAAGAAGGGAACCCTTGTCGACGGAGATAGAGAACTCTTTTCCACGTTCACTTTCCATCCGTGAGATCTGAGAAAGGCCAGGACTATGTCCGTGTGAGCCTTTGCTTGAGGAAGGGACGACGCTTGAATCAGAATGCCGTCCAAGTAAGGTACTACTGCAATGCCCCTTGGTCTTAGCACCGCTAGAAGGGACCCTAGTACCTTTGTGAAAATCCTTGGAGCAGTGGCTAATCCGAAAGGAAGCGCCACGAACTGGTAATGCTTGTCCAGGAATGCGAACCTTAGGAACCGATGATGTTCCTTGTGGATAGGAATATGTAGATACGCATCCTTTAAATCCACCGTGGTCATGAATTGACCTTCCTGGATGGAAGGAAGAATTGTTCGAATGGTTTCCATTTTGAACGATGGAACCTTGAGAAACTTGTTTAAGATCTTGAGATCTAAGATTGGTCTGAACGTTCCCTCTTTTTTGGGAACTATGAACAGATTGGAGTAGAACCCCATCCCTTGTTCTCCTAATGGAACAGGATGAATCACTCCCATTTTTAACAGGTCTTCTACACAATGTAAGAATGCCTGTCTTTTTATGTGGTCTGAAGACAATTGAGACCTGTGGAACCTCCCCCTTGGGGGAAGCCCCTTGAATTCCAGAAGATAACCTTGGGAGACTATTTCTAGTGCCCAAGGATCCAGAACATCTCTTGCCCAAGCCTGAGCGAAGAGAGAGAGTCTGCCCCCCACCAGATCCGGTCCCGGATCGGGGGCCAACATTTCATGCTGTCTTGGTAGCAGTGGCAGGTTTCTTGGCCTGCTTTCCCTTGTTCCAGCCTTGCATTGGTCTCCAGGCTGGCTTGGCTTGAGAAGTATTACCCTCTTGCTTAGAGGACGTAGCACTTGGGGCTGGTCCGTTTCTACGAAAGGGACGAAAATTAGGTTTATTTTTGGCCTTGAAAGACCTATCCTGAGGAAGGGCGTGGCCCTTACCCCCAGTGATATCAGAGATAATCCCTTTCAAGTCAGGGCCAAACAGCGTTTTCCCCTTGAAAGGAATGTTAAGGAGTTTGTTCTTGGAAGACGCATCAGCTGACCAAGATTTCAACCAAAGCGCTCTGCGCGCCACAATAGCAAACCCAGAATTCTTTGCCGCTAACCTAGCCAATTGCAAAGTGGCGTCTAGGGTGAAAGAATTAGCCAATTTGAGAGCACGGATTCTGTCCATAATATCCTCATAAGGAGGAGAATCACTATCGATCGCCTTTACTAGCTCATCGAACCAGAAACACGCGGCTGTAGTGACAGGGACAATGCATGAAATTGGTTGTAGAAGGTAACCCTGCTGAACAAACATCTTTTTAAGCAAACCTTCTAATTTTTTATCCATAGGATCTTTGAAAGCACAACCATCTTCTATGGGTATAGTGGTGCGTTTGTTTAAAGTAGAAACCGCTCCCTCGACCTTGGGGACTGTCTGCCATAAGTCCTTTCTGGGGTCGACCATAGGAAACAATTTTTTAAATATGGGGGGAGGGACGAAAGGTATACCGGGCCTTTCCCATTCTTTATTTACAATGTCCGCCACCCGCTTGGGTATAGGAAAAGCTTCTGGGAGCCCCGGGACCTCTAGGAACTTGTCCATTTTACATAGTTTCTCTGGGATGATCAAATTCTCACAATCATCCAGAGTGGATAATACCTCCTTAAGCAGAGCGCGGAGATGTTCCAACTTAAATTTAAATGTAATCACATCGGGTTCAGCTTGTTGAGAAATTTTCCCTGAATCTGAAATTTCTCCCTCAGACAAAACCTCCCTGGCCCCCTCAGACTGGTGTAGGGGCATTTCAGAACCATTATCATCAGCGTCCTCATGCTCTTCAGTATCTAAAACAGAGCAGTCGCGCTTACGCTGATAAGTGGGCATTTTGGCTAAAATGTTTTTGATAGAATTATCCATTACAGCCGTTAATTGTTGCATAGTAAGGAGTATTGGCGCGCTAGATGTACTAGGGGCCTCCTGAGTGGGCAAGACTCGTGTAGACGAAGGAGGGAATGATGCAGTACCATGCTTACTCCCCTCACTTGAGGAATCATCTTGGGCATCATTTTCAGTGTCACATAAATCACATTTATTTAAATGAGAAGGAACCTTGGCTTCCCCACATTCAGAACACAGTCTATCTGGTAGTTCAGACATGTTAAACAGGCATAAACTTGATAACAAAGTACAAAAAACGTTTTAAAATAAAACCGTTACTGTCACTTTAAATTTTAAACTGAACACACTTTATTACTGCAATTGCGAAAAAGTATGAAGGAATTGTTCAAAATTCACCAAAATTTCACCACAGTGTCTTAAAGCCTTAAAAGTATTGCACACCAAATTTGGAAGCTTTAACCCTTAAAATAACGGAACCGGAGCCGTTTTTAACTTTAACCCCTTTACAGTCCCTGGTATCTGCTTTGCTGAGACCCAACCAAGCCCAAAGGGGAATACGATACCAAATGACGCCTTCAGAAAGTCTTTTCTATGTATCAGAGCTCCTCACACATGCGACTGCATGTCATGCCTCTCAAAAACAAGTGCGCAATACCGGCGCGAAAATGAGGCTCTGCCTATGATTAGGGAAAGCCCCTAAAGAATAAGGTGTCTAAAACAGTGCCTGCCGATATTATTTTACCAAAATACCCAGAATAAATGATTCCTCAAGGCTAAATATGTGTAATATATGAATCGATTTAGCCCAGAAAATGTCTACAGTCTTAATAAGCCCTTGTGAAGCCCTTATTTACTGTCTGAATAAAAATGGCTTACCGGATCCCATAGGGAAAATGACAGCTTCCAGCATTACATCGTCTTGTTAGAATGTGTCATACCTCAAGCAGCAAAAGACTGCTCACTGTTCCCCCAACTGAAGTTAATTCCTCTCAACAGTCCTGTGTGGAACAGCCATGGATTTTAGTAACGGTTGCTAAAATCATTTTCCTCTTACAAACAGAAATCTTCATCTCTTTTCTGTTTCAGAGTAAATAGTACATACCAGCACTATTTTAAAATAACAAACTCTTGATTGAATAATAAAAACTACAGTTAAACACTAAAAAACTCTAAGCCATCTCCGTGGAGATGTTGCCTGTACAACGGCAAAGAGAATGACTGGGGTAGGCGGAGCCTAGGAGGGATCATGTGACCAGCTTTGCTGGGCTCTTTGCCATTTCCTGTTGGGGAAGAGAATATCCCACAAGTAAGGATGACGCCGTGGACCGGACACACCTATGTTGGAGAAATACTACTTGCTATAGATTTCAAAGTGCGGATGAGAGAGTAAAATATCATATCCTCACCCAACTGATACTAATGTGAATCATTTTGTGTATACTGTAAGGTTCAATACATAATTTATAATGGATATTGTAAACTGTATCACATGTGACTGTAACCGCACAAATGGTAAACGATAAGAATATGTGTATTGCTTTCTTGGACAACAATAAAAAGATATTTAAAAAAAAAAAAATTACTCTAGTAGTATGCCGGGAAAAAGTTATCAGCAATGCAGCTGAATAAAATGACCATTCTATTCCTAGTAATAGGGTTTAATTAAAAATGTGTGCTCAGTTTTCACTGTGTTTTACATCTCAAAAGTTAGTGGCCAATAACTGCAGGTATGTTTGTAAAAAGGAGGTAATATTAAAAAGGGACATGAAACACCATTTTTTTATTTCATGATTCAGATAGAGCATGCTATTTAACAACTTTCTAATTTACTTCTATTATGAAATTTTCTTTGTCCTCTTGACATCTTTTATTGAAAAGCAGGGTGTAAGATCAGGAGCTTCCACGTGTCTAGAACACTATATCGTGGTTATTTTGCAAGAATGTTATCCATTTTCAACAGCACTAGACGGCAGTATGATTTCCTGCCATATAGTGCCCCAGACACCTACCTGGTATCGCTTGAACAAAGAATACCATGAGAATGAAGCAAATATAATGTATTTGTGAATAAATAAACCATATTCTTCTATGTGAAAAACATTGGAATGTTAGCGCACTTGAGAAAACGCGAGTGCGTTTACGTAACTTGTTGGGTGTTAGCTTTTTTTCCCCACCTTTCACGCTCCATTGAAGTCTATGGGGGACTACGTTAACCTGGTTGTGATATTCGAAGTTCGGCTTTTTGTGCGCGTCAGGTTAGCGCACAATTGAAAACGCTTTACTTTCAACTTGTTATACATGCGTTAACCAGTGTGCGCAAAAAGCCAAAGATTAGCGGAGTTAACGTGCAAGTGGGAGCGCAAACTAGCGCTCCTCTTGTAATCTAGCCCTTTGTAAGCACAGCCAAAACCTTGCTTTTAATACAGGCACAGTGAATCCAGACGTCAATTTGATTTTTAAAATGAAAACTTATTTAAAAAAAAAAAAAGCAATAAAACAAAAACAATTTTTTTTATATATATTTGGAGCTAGATCTATAAACGTCTTAAGTAAAAATTAAGGATTGGATATTGCACAAAATTGTAAACTTTCCAAAATACTATTAATTTAGCTTAGTTCCCTTGATAAAGTATTAATCTTTAACAAAGATTATTATTAAAGGGCCATTCACTAATTCATTTCGCTAGAATGGCCTTTTAATAATAAAGTATACAAAATGCAAATCATGCTAATTTTAAATCAAACAGCTTTACTTTTTAATGCAAATACAATCATGTTATAAACAGGACAGAAACATTTTTTTCTACTATATCCCCTTCATTTTATCATCTGGATTTAAAAAAAAAAAAACAACATTTTACATTGCGGCAAAATCGGAGCAAAGTGATAAATCAATCAGCAAAATTGTTACCTGTTCAATTCTAACTGCATTAACAATAATGTCTGTGACTCTTGATTCTGTGGGTTTGTTCACCAAATAACTATACATCAAACAAGCAAAGTTACAGTGAAGACCCTGCAAAACAGTAAAAATAAATGTTAATTAATATAAAAACACTAGACGTCAAAAAGTCACAGTGCATTCACTAAATTATAACAAAATGTACAGTAAACAAGGAATTTTGTTAATGCAATATGCCTGGTCCATTTAAAAACTAACTGTTATGGCGTTAAATAGTATCCTAAATTAAAAAGGGACATTCTAGTTAAAATTAATCTTTCATGATTTAGATAGGCCATGCAATTTTAAACAACGTTTACTTCCAATTTACTTTTATTATCAATTTGTTCTCTTGATATTCTTTGTTGCAAGCTAAACCTTGGTAGGATCATTTGCCAATTTCTAAGCCCTTGAAGGTCACCTCTTATCTCAGAGCATGTTGACAGTTGTTTACAGCGTTAGTTCATGTACCATATAGATAAGATTGTTCTCACTCCCATGGAGTTACCTAGAAGTCAGCACTGATTGGCTAAATTACAAGTCTGTCAATTGCAGAGACTTAGACACAAGGTAATCACAGAGGTAAAAAGTATATTAATCTAACAGTGTTGGTTATGCAAAACTGGGGAATGGTTAATAAAGGGATTACCTATCTTTTTAAAAAAAACAAATTCTGGAGTAGACTGTCCCTTTAATCATGACTTATAAAAGGGACACTCCAGCCAACATTGGAATCCACATGGATTTCAGATTTGAATAGAAGAAGTTTTGTAATATACATGTATTAGCAAAAATGCTTCTAATAAAAGCTATAGTGTATTTAAGTATCCACCGTGCACCAGCATTTTATACTCAGCACTAACTCAGAGAGCCTAAGGTGCTTGTGCCATCTAGTAATTACTCAATTTGTTTATTGCTGACATGATTCAAGCCCCACTGGTGCTCTGAACAGCTGCAGTATTTAAAATGCTGGTGCACTGAGAATATCTAGCTATGCTTCACATGCACGTGCAGAGAAAAATTCTAACACTAAAACAGTGTTAACTTTTACTAGAAATATTTTTGCCAATACATATTATAAATGTGTTTGTTAACCCCTTAATGACCAGAGCACTTTTCCATTTTCTGTCTGTTTGGGACCAAGGCTATTTTTACATTTTTGCGGTGTTTGTGTTTAGCTGTAATTTCTCCAACATTGGTGTGTCCGGTCCACGGCGTCATCCTTACTTGTGGGAATATCTCTTCCCCAACAGGAAATGGCAAAGAGTCCCAGCAAAGCTGGCCATATAGTACATCCTAGGCTCCGTCCACCCCAGTCATTCTCTTTGCCGTTGCACAGGCAACATCTCCACGGAGATGGTTAAGAGTATGTGGTGTTTAGTTGTAGTTTTTTATTCTACTATCAAGAGTTTGTTATTTTAAAATAGTGCTGGTATGTACTATTTACTCTGAAACAGAAAAGGATGAAGATTTCTGTTTGTGAGAGGAAGATGATTTTAGCAGACAGTAACTAAAATCCTTTGCTGTTTCCACATAGGACTGTTGAGATGAAGTAACTTCAGTTGGGGGAAACAGTTAGCAGACTTTTCTGCTTAAGGTATGACTAGCCATATTTCTAACAAGACTGTGTAATGCTGGAAGGCTGTCATTTCCCCTCATGGGGACCGGTAAGCCATTTTCTTAGTTTTCAAGCAGAATAAAGGGCTTAATATGGGCTATAAAACTGGTAGACACTTTTATGGGCAAAATCGATTACTTTTTTGGGGCATTTTATACATGTTTATGCTGTAATTCACACTTATAAACTTGGGGAACGTTTTTTAACGTCAGGCACTATGTTAGACACCTTTTCCAGTCAGGAAGGGCCTTCCCAGTTGTGGGCTGAGCCTCATTTTCGCGCCTTTACTGCGCAGTTGTTTTTGAGAGCAAGTCATGCAGATGCATGTGTGAGGATCTGAAAATAGTTGGAAAAGTTCCTAGAAGGCGTCATTTGGTATCGTATTCCCCTCTGGGCTTGGTAAAGTCGCAGCAAAGGCTGTAGCTGGGACTGTAGAGGGGTTAAATCTGTAACCGGCTCCGGTTTCGTTATTTTAAGGGTTAAAGCTCTGAAATTTGGTGTGCAATACTTTTAATGCTTTAAGACACTGTGGTGAAAATTTGGTACATTTTGAACAATTCCTTCATATTTTTTCACATATTCAGTAATAAAGTGTGCTCTGTTTAAAATTTAAAGAGACAGTAACGGTTTTGTTTTAAAATGGTTTTTGTGTTTTATTGACAAGTTTAAGCCTGTTTAACATGTCTGTGCCTTCAGATAAGCTATGTTCTATATGTATGAAAGTCAATGTGTCTCCCCCTTCAAAATTGTGTGATAATTGTGCCATAGCGTCCAAACAAAGTAAGGACAGTACTGTCACAGATAATGAAGTTGCCCAAGATGATTCATCAGATGAAGGGAGTAGACATGGTTCTACATAACCTCCTTCTGTGTCTACACCAGTTTTGCCCACGCAGGAGGCCCCTAGTACTTCTAGCGCGCCAATGCTTATTACCATGCAACAATTGACGGCTGTAATGGATAACTCCATAGCAAATATTTTATCCAAAATGCCTGCATATCAGAGAAAGCGCAATTGCTCTGTTTTAAACACTGAAGAGCAGGAGGGCTCTGATGATAATTGCTCTGTCATACCCTCACACCAATCTGAAGGGGCCATGAGGGAGGTTTTGTCAGATGGGGAAATTTCAGATTCAGGTAGAATTTCTCAACAGGCTGAACCTGATGTTGTGACATTTAAATTTAAATTAGAGCATCTCCGCACACTGCTTAAAGGATTACTTTCTGTTATAATTTTTAAGCTAAACAACTAACATATTAAAGTTAATAAACATTAATTAAAACCTACTGACCTATTTTTCTCCAAAACGAAGTTTCATAACGTTCTAAAAGTTATATCTTTTATTCGCCGATGATGTCACGTTATCCTGCCCACTATTTTCAGCACTGTGTGTTCAAAATACTTAAACCAATAACTTTGTGTTTAAAGCGCCATTTTGAAACCTAGGTATTGTAAACGGATTGGTACAGAGCAAAGGATACCCACGGAGTGGGTTTGGAAAACGATTAAATTTGCAGACAAGATTTCTGCTATACGGTAGAGATATGTTAATGAAATGCTATTGATAAAAAGCGTATTTGGGGTAGTTTGTTAGTAACAGGCATAGAAATATTTACTTACAGTGGCCCTTTAAGGAGGTGTTATCTACTCTGGATGATTGTGACAACTTGGTCATTCCAGAAAAATTATGCAAGATGGACAAGTTCCTAGAGGTTCCGGTGCACCCCGACGCTTTTCCTATACCCAAGCGGGTGGCGGACATAGTGAATAAGGAGTGGGAGAGGCCCGGCATACCTTTTGTCCCCCCTCCTATATTTAAAAAATTATTTCCTATGGTCGACCCCAGAAAGGACTTATGGCAGACAGTCCCTAAGGTCGAGGGGGCAGTTTCTACTCTAAACAAGCGCACTACTATTCCTATCGAGGATAATTGTGCTTTCAAAGATCCTATGGATAAAAAATTGGAGGGTTTGCTTAAAAAGATTTTTGTACAGCAAGGTTACCTTCTTCAACCCATTTCGTGCATTGTTCCTGTCACTACAGCAGCGTGGTTCTGGTTCGAGGAACTAGAAAAGTCGCTCAGTAGAGAGACTCCATATGAGGAGGTTATGGACAGAGTTCACGCACTTAAGTTGGCTAACTCTTTTATTTTAGATGCCGCTTTGCAATTAGCTAGATTAGCGGCGAAAAATTCATGGTTTGCAATTGTGGCACGCAGAGCGCTTTGGCTAAAGTCTTGGTCAGCGGATGTATCATCCAAGACAAAATTGCTTAATATCCCCTTCAAGGGTAAAACTCTCTTTGGGCCAGAATTGAAAGAGATTATCTCAGACATCACTGGGGGAAAGGGCCACGCCCTTCCACAAGATAGGCCTTTCAAAGCCAAGAATAAGTCTAATTTTCGTTCCTTTCGTAATTTCAGGAACGGACCGGCCTCTAATTCTGCATCCTCTAAGCAAGAGGGTAATGCCTCACAGACCAAACCAGCCTGGAAACCGATGCAAGGCTGGAACAAGGGTAAGCAGGCCAAGAAGCCTGCCGCTGCTAACAAAACAGCATGAAGGAGTAGCCCCCGATCCGGGACCGGATCTAGTGGGGGGCAGACTCTCTCTCTTTGCTCAGGCTTGGGCAAGAGATGTTCAGGATCCCTGGACGCTAGAAATAGTTTCTCAGGGTTATCTTCTGGAATTCAAAGAACTACCCCCAAGGGGAAGGTTCCACATGTCTCACTTATCCTCAAACCAAATAAAGAGACAGGCGTTCTTACATTGTGTAGAAGAACTGTTAAAGATGGGAGTGATACACCCAGTTCCAATGACGGAACAAGGAATGGGATTTTACTCAAATCTGTACGTAGTTCCCAAAAAAGAGAGAACCTTCAGACCAATTCTGGATTTAAAGATCCTAAACAAATTTCTCAGGGTGCCATCGTTCAAAATGGAAACCATTCGAACGATTCTACCTACTTTCCAGGAAGGTCAATTTATGACTACCGTGGATTTAAAGGATGCGTACATACATATTCCTATCCACAAAGAACATCATCAGTTCCTAAGGTTCGCCTTTCTGGACAAACATTACCAGTTTGTGGCCCTCCCATTCGGGTTAGCCACTGCTCCAAGGATTTTCACAAAGGTACTCGGGTCCCTTCTAGCGGTTCTAAGACCGAGGGGCATTGCAGTAGTACCATACTTGGACGACATTCTAATACAAGCGTCGTCTCTTTCAAAAGCAAAGGCTCATACAGACATCGTTCTGGCCTTTCTCAGATCTCACGGATGGAAGGTGAACATAAAAAAAAGTTCTCTGTCTCCGTCGACAAGAGTTCCCTTCTTGGGAACAATAATAGATTCCTTAGAAATGAGGATTTTTCTGACAGATGTCAGAAAGTCAAAACTTCTAAGCGCTTGTCAGGTTCTTCATTCTGTTCCACGTCCTTCCATAGCTCAGTGCATGGAAGTAGTGGGGTTGATGGTTGCAGCAATGGACATAGTTCCTTTTGCGCGAATTCATCTAAGACCATTACAACTGTGCATGCTGAAACAGTGGATTGGGGACTATACAGACTTGTCTCCAGTGATTCAAGTAGATCAGAAGACCAGAGATTCACTCCGTTGGTGGCTAACCCTGGACCACCTATCCCAGGGAATGAGCTTCCGCAGACCAGAGTGGGTCATCGTCACGACCACGCCAGTCTAGTGGGCTGGGGCGCGGTCTGGGAATCCCTGACAGAGCAGGAGCAAGCTGCACTTAGTGCTATGGAGCGGTCGGGCCGGGCTGTGACTATACAGCTGGCCCGATGCGCTGTTAGAAAAAAACAGACCGGCTCAGAAGATCACAGAGAGCGGGTCTGTAAAACAGCAGTTATTTTTTAAATTCAAAGGGGAAATTTGGTTTTACAATGTTTGCGCTATTATAATGTTATATAATTCTGCACTATGTGCAGAATTATATAGCAATTTTTTTATGGTTTACTGACACTTTAACCTTTTAAACTACCCAATTAACTGTCGGAATAATAGAAGTGTGGTGCACAGCTGCAATTAGTAGCATTCTAACTACCAAAAAGCAATGGCAAAGCCATATATGTCTGCTATTTCTGAACAAAGGGGATCCCAGAGAAACTTTTACAAATCATGTGTGCCATAAATGTACCAGCTGTTTGTAAATTATTTCAGTGAGAAACCTAAAGTTTGTGAAAAAAGTACCATTTTTTTTTTTTTTTTTTTTTAATTGCATTTGGCGGTGAAATGGTGGCATGAAATATACCAAAATAGGCCTAGATCAATACCTTGGGTTGTCTACTAAAAAAATATATATAGTTTTGACAGTTTAAAAAAAAAAAAAAACCAACAACAACAACAAGGCTCTATTTCTGTTTAACCCTTTCCTGCCGGGGTTAAAGTGTCTACATCGGAACAACTGTTCCGATGTAGACAAATTGAAATCACGAGATTTAAATTATTGGATCGGGTCTGGGGGGCGTCCCTATAACCCTAGGAACACCCTCCAGACCGCGATCAAATCTGAGAAGCACAGTAGGCTTCAGGACAGCCGTTGGCTATGACGTTCTATTCCGACATAACAGCTTTAAAGCCCAGTGTAATTATAATGGAATAGATCAGCATAACGGCGTTAAAAGGTTAAATGAAGTGATAGCAAAAATGCTAAAAAATTCTCTGGTATTTTAGGCAAGTTTTTGTTTGAAAGTCCTGGTAGTGAAGGGGTTAAAGGGATATGAAACCCAAAAAAATGTATTCTGTGATTCAGACAGAGTGTACAATTTTAAAAATGTTTCCAATTTACTTCTATTATCAGATTTGCTTTGTTCCCATGATATTCTTTGTTGAAGAGATACCTAGTTAGGCGTCTGAAGCACTAAATGGCAGGAATCAGTGTTGCCATCTAGTGCTCTTGCAAATGGATAACATTCTTGCAAAACTGCAGCCATATAGTGCTACAGAAATGGGCTAAATCACAAACTTATGCCCCTGCTTTTCAAAAAAAGAAACCAAGAGAATGAATAAAAATGATAATAGAAGTTAATTAGAAAGTTGTTTAAAATAGCATGCTCTATCTGAATCCTGAAAGAAAGATGTTGGGTTTTATATCACTTTAAGTTCAAACATTGCGTCTCCCGTTATTTCATAGAAACTAAACCTTTACTCTTATATCTTTAATATTTAGGCAGCTAATTTAATTGTGAAAAAAAATACATCTACGTATTATTGTCAGGCTAACCCTTGCTTATCAATATATCTAGCGTGTGTTTACTGTTTTAATATCCCTCTAATTGCTAAAGGAGTGAAACGTGTATAAAAGCATAATACTCTCAAAATTGGATCAAAGCTGACCACTAGTGGTATGAAATGGTGTTTGCCTAAATTGAACATTATTTTTTTTTTTTTTTTAAAACAAGCTTTATTGAATGTCCAGAAGTAAAGGTTTTACAATCATTGATAAACAGACAGGAGTCACAGATCACATATTATGCATATCTTTAGGAAGAAAGCAACCATGTCAGTTAAAACGTAAAAGTCTTTCTTTAACAAAACTCCTAGTTTATGCTGCTGGTACATTGTTCACAGTTGTTAGCGTGTTTTTTAAGCAACAGAGTTTTTCAAAGTTGTATCCAAATGTTAGGATAGTAAACTAGCTCGGGTATTTAGTCATACCCAGTGAGAAGAATGAGAAGATAGAGAGGAAAGAAGAGGAGGGGAAGAATGAAAATATAGAAAGACAAGTGGGGAGAAAAAAAAAAAAAAAAAAAAAAAAAAAAAAAGGGGGGGGGGGTGAGGATCTGTTCTCAGCGTTCCGCCCATGCCAGCTATTTTAAAAATCTTACTTCAGGATTCTGATCTCAATGTTTCCTATATCTCACATTGTTCCATGGTTCTTTTAAATATGTGTATCTCCAGGGCCACACCTCCACTCCAGTTAGGTTAGCTATCTCCGTTTTGAGTTAAAACATTTTTCAAATATTTTTCCCTTCCCAGATTAAGGTCATATGTTCGTGTAAGTCAAGTTTCCCTATTTTAAGGTAGTGAAACCTCTCCAGACCGAGCAGATCTCTTATCCCATTTTTCCATTCATTAAAGTTTGGCACAGTCAATGATTTCCAGTGTTTTGGAATTAACCCCTTTGCACAGTTCAGCATCAGTAGAAAAAGTCTATGCTTTGCTTCTACCACAATCTTAGGGAGACCGTGGTATAGTAGGTACTGAGGGTTCGGGGGTATAATCACCCCAAGAAGCCGACTACTCTCTGCAAGAACTCTCTCCCAGAATTCACGGATTCTCGGGCATGTCCACCAAACATGCAAAGTGGAGCCCATTTCCCCGCACCCCCTCCAACATTCATCACTTGCCTGTGGATAGATCTTATGTAGTCTTTGAGGGTTCAAGTACCATCGGCTCAGAAATTTAAAATGCATTTCTTGCAATCTCATAGATACTGAGGCCGTCTTTGCCTTATTAAAGATCTGTAGCCACTCCTTGTGGGTGATGTTTAAGTCAAGTTCCGCCTGCCAAGCTCCTGTGTATGAGGGCAGCGCCTCCTCATTACCTGTCAGTAGCAGCTTATACAAGCGGGAGATCAAATGACTAGGTGTTTGAGCCAGTGTGCAAATGTTTTCAAAGGCGGTCTTCTCTCTCGTGAGATGGGTCATATCTTTATGTCCCTTGATATAGTGGTGAAACTGTGCCACCCTAAACCAGGATGAGAAAAGCCACCGGTTCCATTTCATAAGATTTTCCTGAGTTTGGAGCTTGCCTTCATCGAAGGCATTAGATATGGCGGCCTCTGCTAAAGTGTAAGTATTTCTCGGTGACCGGGCTTCGTTTGCCAGAGCGTTATCTGGGTTTTCAAAAGCCGGTGTTACCGGTGATGGTTTAGAGGAAATAGACGTGTCTTTTTTGACCCATGAGTCCCATTCATGAAGGACATCATTTAAGAGGGGGTATTGAAGTATCAGAGGGGTCCGGTTTTCAACTGATATCCATGCAAGCGCGCCTACATTGCCCCTTTGTAAGATGTCTCGGTCTAGATGAACCCATGCTTTGTCTGCATTGTTGTGGCACCAATGAACTAGACGTTGGGCATTTATTGCTTTAAAATATGTTTTCAATAGGGGGACCCCTGCACCTCCCCTGTCTCTAGGCAGATACATTGTGTTCTTTCTAATTCTTGGCCTTAAGCCATTCCATATATACGCCTCCATTTCTGATTGAATCTGGTGAATGAGGGGCACAGCCGATAGGAGGGGAAACGCCTGCATGACGTACAGGACTCTAGGTAGCACATTCATTTTGACCGCATGGATACGGCCCATCCATGAAATGGATTTATTTTTCCATCTGGTCATATCTTCAGTCACTGCATCTCTAATCAGCTTGTAGTTCATCTCCACAAGTTCGGATAGAACCGGAGTCAGATATACCCCAAGATACTTTAGGCGATGTTTCGCTATACTAAGAGGACAGTTGCCGCATGTCTCACGAAAGGCATCTGCCGGTACAGACACATTCATAATCTCAGACTTAGACAAATTCAGTAGAAAGTCTGAGACCTTTCCAAATTCCTCAAAGTCAGCTAATAAGGCCAGAAGTGATACGGATGTGTCGGACAGCGTCACGAGGACATCATCCGCATACATTGCCAGCTTGTGCTCCCTATAGCCGACCACCATGCCCGAAATGTTAGGATTATTACGAATCTTACAAGCCAGAGTTTCCATTACCAGTGCAAATAGCAGGGGTGACAGGGGACACCCCTGCCTCGTCCCGTTTGTGATCGAGAAAGGTTTTGAGAGCATACCATTTACCCGGACCCTAGCACTGGGCATGGAGTATAGCGAGAAGATCGTACGGATGATGCCTTCACCGAATCCCAGCTTGACCAATGTGTGTCGCATAAATGACCAGTTGATTCGGTCAAAAGCTTTTTCAGCATCCGTGGACACAAGTGCCAACGGTGCTGAAGTATTATGCGCATAAGATATCAATTGGGTTACTTTGAGGATATTATCCCGGGCCTCTCTACCCGGGACAAACCCTACTTGGTCTGTGGAAATGAGCTGCGGGAGGAGCTCAGCAAGGCGATTCGCTACAAGTTTTGCTAGGATTTTTAGGTCCGAGTTTAAGAGTGATATCGGCCTGTAGCTACTGGGCTGCTTTTCAGGTTTCCCTGGTTTATGTATGACTGAAATATGTGCCTCGAGCATAGATCCCGGCAGGACAGCCCCCTCTTGTAGCTGATTAAACATTTTTAATAGATGAGGTATCAGTTTATCCTGAAATACTTTGTAATAACGCATTCCGAACCCGTCGGGGCCCGGACTTTTACCCCCTGGGAGTAATTTGATCGCCCGCTGAATCTCCTCTACCGTGAATGGGGTTTCAAGTTGCTCAGCCTCTGCCTGGGTTAATCCAGGCATCTCTAGTCCACCCAGATAGTCTAGGATAGCTTTCTCTCGAGTTTCTTCAAGTGCCCCCTCTTGGCTCCCTGAGCCTCTGGGGTGTAAGTTATATAAGGTTTCATAATAATGTCCGAAGGTGCCAGCAATTGCAGGGCCTTCTTGCTGGTCCTTACCAAAATGGTCAGTAACCTCATAGACATAGGTTTTGAGTCTCTGGCGTGCCAGTGCTCGGGCGAGCAGCTTCCCCGCCTTATTTCCGTGTTCGAAATAATGTTGTCTAAGCCTGAGGGCTTTTGCTTGTTGTTCTGCCTGTATGTGGCTCAGAAGAGCTGATCTCGCCCCTGCGAGATCCGCCTGTAGAGCGCTATCCGTCGGTCGCGTCTTATGGGCGGTTTCCGCTTGTGCCACTTTCTCAAGGAGAGCGGCATAGAGGGACCGTTGCTCCCGGCGTAGAGCCAACACATGTCTGATCAAGACACCCCTTAGGACGCACTTATGCGCTTCCCAAACTGTGGTATCAGCTATTTCCTCTCTCATGTTATTTCGGAAGTATTCTTCGATAGTGCCCTCTAGTTTTTGTTTTAACATGTTATCATCTAATAATGATTCGTCCAAACGCCAGACAAATGAAGTGTTTGGCTTCTCCGGCCATTCTATGGAGCATTTCACCGGAGCATGGTCAGACCAGGTGATTTGTCCTATACTACTGCTAGTCACAAGAGGCAGCCCTGTTGAGTCTGTGAAAATGTAATCGATCCTTGTGTATTTCCCATGTGGATGGGAATAGAATGAGTAGTTCGTGACAGTTGGGTGCATCGTGCGCCATACATCGTGGAGAACCAAGTATCTCATACATTTAGATATCTGCTTGACTACTCTATGCTTGGTACTGGATAGGCCATCTGATGCATCCAGAGTGGGGCAGAATGAGACGTTAAAGTCCCCCCCTAAGAATATAATCCCTTTCTGTGCTTCTAAAATCTCGTTCTTTAGTTTTTTGAAAAAAATATCTTGTGCCAGATTTGGGGAGTAAGCATTGACAAAAGTTACATATTTCCCATACAGGGTTCCGACTAAGATCAGGTATCTGCCATCTGGGTCTTTTATAGTCTGCTCCATCCGGAAAGGCACACCAGTCCCAAACAAGATTCCCACCCCATTTTTTTTAATCGGGCCAGAGGCAAAGTATGCAACTGGAAAATGTTGGTTATACCACTTGGGTTCTCTATACTTGGAAAAATGTGTCTCCTGAAGGTACACAATATCCCCACCCATCCTCTTAAGATCTCTAGTTACAAATGATCTTTTCCCTGGGACATTGAATCCTTTAACATTAATTGTGATAAGTTCCATGGTAGAATTACCAGTAATGCTCATTTTGCTAGTCAGGTTATAAGTTGTGATGGGGAGGTAGGCTGTTTAGTGGTGGGAGGGCTATTAGGCCACTAAGTCGACGGGGGGGAAAAAAAAAAAGGGGGAGAGGGGGGGAGAAGTAAAGGAGAAGAAGGATATGAGAAGGGAGAGATTAAAGTATAGTCAAGGAGCAGCACAAGCAATAGATAAAGATAAGAAAGATAAGAAAAGTAGAGTCAGAAAAGGGAGATATAGCTGTCCCCCAAGGGACTTTTAGAAGTAGTGTGGAAGTAAGGAGTTAGTAAAAGAGAAACAAAGTAAGGAAAGTATAGTCAATCTCCACTAAGAACAATAGTGAATAAACAAATACACAAATAAGGGGGGTAGTAACCCCTATACTCTCAGCAAATGAACTATTTTTTTTTTTAAAACTGTATAACTTGTGGATAAACACAACAACATGGTGATAACACATACATTTTGATTTACCATATAAGATAGAGTAGTTACATTCTGCGAGTAGCTGCCCATAAACTATTTGCAGAGCCTGCAAGGGCACTGAGCGCTGCAATATCTCCAAAGGCATCCCATCCCATGAACTGAAGGGCACCGGTCAGTCTGGATCCGCCATTGCTGCATTTTAATTTAGTGTTCGGCGTTAACTATTCGGTGTCATATGTTATTTCCCTAAGTGGGGGCGGGCGCGAGGGGCTTATCTCCTGGCGCTTTAGGGGATTGAAGCGTCGTCTAGTTTATGTTTACATTATGGAATCCCTGTTGTTATATGGCATACGCAGCTAGAAGTGTCATGCAGCGCGCGGGAACAAGGCAGTTAAGGGCCAAGGTACCCTAGTGCCCAGGGCGAGGCCCACACGGTGAGGTAGGCCCAACCCCAGGCCAGAGCACTGGGCAGCAGAAAAGTACTATTGTGTCCAAAAGCAGAATACATTCCTACAAACCCCAAATGATAACATGTTATAATAATTACAACAAAGAGATATGAACTTGGCTTAAACAGTGACATTAAACATTAAGACGTTACATTTCTTAAGACCGACATTGTGGTGACCATACAGCCATGCCAGCCCATCATGTACAGATAAGCAGCATCGCTCCACAGTAAACCCATATATGTCCACGGTCAGGGTAGTATATCAGGCATGATGTTACATCATATGGAGTATCTGTGAGAGACCGCAAACATTACAATGTACAAACTTAAATGCACCTTTCGACATCCAGGAGCATCACATATTAGTCAATGGTCAGTACAGAACTATAACTACTTGCTATAATGGCATCGTGCCTGTAGCCAGGTCCAGGTATCTAATGTCTCTCCCTATTGAGGGAGCCTATTGTGTACAGTAGTAGGAGGCTACTTTATAAATATCAGGGTGTAAATACAAGGGACACAACAAACATTATACTTAGCTGCCAGATGTATCGGTCTAAGTCCTGTATATGTGGTGTCTGCCATATTTGAGATATGGCCAGCTTCGTAGTTCTGTCCACAAGCCCACGCCATGTCTATACCATGGCGAGGCGTGTAGTTCAAGGAGGCCCCCTGCCCTGTTGGATTCTTTCTGCTCTGTGATCTTCTCTTCTTTGAGCTTGTTCAGCCAGGGGTTCAATAGGCCTAATTTGTAATCCAAGGGCTTGGTTAAAGGCTGGCAGGTCAGCTGCTGTGCGATATGTGGCTGTAACTCCATCCTTGGACGCTATCAAGCAGGTTGGGAAGCCCCACCTGTATGGGACCCTGAGTTCTTTGAGATGTAAAGTAAGAAAGCGCATTTCTCGCCGCTTTTGTAGCGTTGCAGGGCATAGGTCTGTGTAGATCTGGATCTCCACTCCTTCATGCGTTAGTGGCTGCCTGTTTCTGGCATGTCGGAGTATATCTTCTCTATCTCTGTACGATAGGAGCTTGACAATTATATCTCTGGGTGGAGCTCTGGCAGGCGGTTTAGGCCTTAAGGCCCTATGAGCTCTTTCCACATGAACATCTGCCTCCTCTGGGTTGTTTTTAATGCCTTTAAAAAGCTTTTGAATGTATTCGTTAATTTCTGCCGGAGCCACAGCCTCAGGAACACCCCGTACTCTCAGGTTGTTCCGTCGGCTCCTATTTTCTAGATCTTCAATTCTTTCATTCAAGGTCTGAATAGTTGTGTCCTGTGTCTGTATGCAACTAGTATTGTGCTGCACATCAGAGCGTAGCGCCTCCTGTGATTCTTCCACTAACGTGACCCTGTGGTCTATATTGGCAATGTCTTTCTTAAGCTCCCCAAACATATTTCTCATCTCCATGATAGCATCCTTTATATCATTTTTAGATGATAAATGTCTTATATCATCTTTTGTGATATAGCCACTATGCTGAGGGTCAGTGTTGTGGGTAGCTGCTGTTCCCTGCATGTTAACAGAATCAGGGGTGTCCTTATGTGATCCCTGATTTAGATCTGCCGGTATGAGGTAGCTGTCCATGTTAGATGAATGTGTGGCCTTATTAGGTTTGGCACCTCTCTTGCTTGTCATTCTTATAGAGTGTACTGCATGTGTCTCAAAAGATAGACTTTTCTGTTCAGCCCCTACTTTGCTAATGTAAAGGCGTATGGCGCACACGTGTTGTTATATAAATGGCAGCCTAGTAGCGTCTTTTATTTCCCAACCATGTTATATTCATATGTCCCAGCAGCATGTATTTTAATATGCTTTTCCTGCTTCAATCCTTAATGAATATATTTGGGCCAAATCTTTGTTAGTGGGATATGTTAGCCCTTCTCTATGTTCAGTGTGCCCTGTTCTTAGGGATATGAAGCGCCAATTGACGCTACTCACCGCTCCACAGAATATCCTTTCGGTCCACAGGCAGGCCACCGGCAGTCGTGCTGCTGTCTTTTAATTTTGTCCTCCTTCTCTCAGGATCGTGAGCTGCCGGGACACGCCGCGGCCTGACTGTCTCTTCACGGGCCTATGAGAGCCGCAACTCCTCTCGCGTGAGCCGTATCCCAGCAAGCGTAATTTTGTGACCGCTGCTTCAAATGTAGGCAGCCCAGAATACCGGTCAGTCAGCGCATCGGCTGTGGCTGATCTCCGCTGCCAGTTCGCTTTGCCTGTTCAGGTAAGAGGACGCGGGAATCAACAGGGCGTAGTTTCAATCCGGCAGTTTGTAGGCCTCATCTTGTGCCGCCCCTGTTAATCAGTCCCCGTGCTATATTTCGCCTCAGACCTTTTATGGCCATATGCTAGGGTCAGCTGAGTCCAAATGTGTCAGGTTTTAGTGCTGTTTGCCATGTTTATCCTAGTGCTGAGAGTATTAGGGTATCAGAGCACTATCAATGTGCAGCCATTCACTTTAACAGCCAGGCTCCACCCCCCTAAATTGAACATTATTTTAAATGTAAATAGGTGCACAAAACAATGCTATGCACACAATGTGTAACTAGAATCAGATATAAAGTATAGAAACCTATATAATGTATATTTTCATACAGACAGAAATTGTTTTTTATGTATATAGCAGCCGTATCTCCAGAAGGATATAAACAAACTAGAATTTGTTGAAACGAGGGCTACTAAAATGATACATGGTCTAAAAAAAATTGCCTGGAAAGGTTCAATGACCTAAATATTTACAGCTTAGAGGATAAAAGGGAAAGAGAGGATATGATAGTAACTTTCAAGAATATTGAGGGGCTTAATAAAGCGGAGGCTGGATTTCACAAAAAGAGCAATTGCAGAACAAGAGGTCAGGAGTAACTTCATCACAGAAAGGGCGACTGATTCATGGAATAAACTTCCTTTAGAGGTGGTAATGACAAACACTGTGGGAGACTTCAAGAATGCCTGGGATTAGCATATGACTGTCCTTTTAGGATATTTTGGACAGATCTGTTGGGCTGATGGTTCTTATCTGCCATCACAAGCTATGTTTCTATGTATGGTTACACTGTCTTTGCTAATACGCCTTCTTAAAAACTCCTCAGGCTTTGGAATCTGTTTATTTCATATAGGAAAATGTATAGGTTCTCTTTATTATGTATTGTAATATGCACTTTGTACAGTATAATAAAGATCATGTATATACTGTGCTCCTACACAGGTTGACAGCAGTCCATAAGCATAACTTCAAAGCCACTTTTAAAGGGGACACAAAACACAAAATAATTGCTTCATGATTCAGATAGAGCATACAAACAGCTTTCCAATTTAATTTTGTTATCGAATTTGCTTCATTCACTTGGTATCCTTTGTTGAAGGAGAAGCAATGCACTATTGGGAGATAGCTGAACACATAGTGTAAGCCAATCAAAAGATGCACATACATGCAGCCACCAATCAGCAGCTAGCTCCTTCAACAAAGAATACAACAAAGAGAATGAAGCAAATTTGATCAAATTAAATTGGAAAGTTGTTTCAAATTGTACATTCTGTCTGAATTATATATAAAAAGCAAATAATTAGGAAAAAAACAGAAGTATTTACATTTTGTTTCTAAAAACGTTTGAGAATACTTTGTCACAATTGTAAACCTCTAAGCATAAAATGTTTGAGGGGGTTGTTTACTTTGATGTTCAATTTATTATGATTATTATAAAGTAATCTTAATACTTTTCACCTATGTGATGTGTGATACAATTAACAGCAGACGCATATAGCCGTTCATAACAGTAATGACTGCCAGAATATAATAAAAAAATATTACATGTACAGTGTTATGATGCAGTAAAACAACTTGTTCACACCTATTATCATACCTCATCCCTGCTTATGAGTTCATTGGAGAAAGTAAGTCCGGGCATTAAGCCTCTTTTCTTCAACCAGAATATTGCAGCAAACGATCCAGAAAAGAAAATTCCTTCTACTGCAGCAAAGGCTACCAATCGCTCTCCTGTTATTGATATATACATTTGTTACTGTTTAGAGAGCAGCACAGTATTAATGCTTACAAAATCATATACAACATTTAATATATTATATAAAGATATATCCAAATTGAGACAAAATCATAACCTGAACTTAAAGAGACACTGAACCCAATTTTTTTCTTTCGTAATTCAGATAGAGCATGACATTTTAAGCAACTTTCTAATTTACTCCTATTATCAAATTTTCTTCATTCTCTTGGTATCTTTATTTGAAATGCAAGAATGTAAGTTTAGATGCCGGACCATTTTTGGTGAACAACCTGGGTTGTTCTTGCTGATTGGTGGATAAATTCATCCACCAATAAAAAAAAATGCTGTCCAGAATACTGAACCAAAAAAAGAAGCTTAGATGCCTTCTTTTTCAAATAAAGATAGCAAGAGAACGAAGAAAAGTTGATAATAGGAGTAAATTAGAAAGTTGCTTAAAATTGCATGCTCTATCTGAATCACAAAAGAAAAAAATGTGGGTTCAGTGTCCCTTTAAAAGGGACAGTCGGCAGACGTGCTGTGTCTGAGCTCTCACTAAAGTTGGTCCTTTTTACACAATAAAAGTGCTTTATTGCACATATTTGGAACAACTATCGACATTTTTGAACGAGGGGAGACCTGAGGAACCGGGCGGATAAGAGACTTCTGCCTCAGCAAACAAATAATAAGAACTACCTTAACGGATCCTCCAGCTGTCTACATATTGCTCCGGGGACCGGAGATTCTTCACTCCTTCCTACCTGCGCTACAAATAGACAGAGCGGACATTCAAGAAAACCCCGGTGAGTTCCAGAAACACTGAGGGGCTCACCTGGGAGAAGTGAAGCTGGAAGGCGGTAAAAGGGCGCAAAATAGCGCCATTACCCGGAGCCATCACATACAGAAACCGGAAGAGAAGGTGGGGGTGAGTTCTGTGGCGGACGCCTAACTGGAAAAGCTGTGGGCTAGCGTGAGGTGGGAGGAGAAGCGGAACACAGGGGCTCACATTTGAAAGCATAGTGCAAGCTAGCTGCGGATATAAGTGTGCACATTGAGCTGCCTTAATGCTTCTTGCCTCTTACACAGTTACTTTGACGGCTCTGAAGTATTAGAGAATAGCTAGAAGGCAAAATAACCGCACCGCTGCTGGATAGCTAAAATAAGTGAAAAGCGGAGGAACAACCACCTGATAGCCAACCCCCACAGTTACACTAATCACACAAGTTTAATATTAAAAAGGAAAAGGGTTAAATTTATGCTATACCCCGTTCACTGTTCCTTCTATATAATACAGTGCAGGCATCTTAAGAACTTTTCCATATGGCTGCATTACAACACTGACCCCTGCTGGATTTATTAAGATCTCACAGCAGTACTTTATCAGCAGAAGAACACATCTAAGTGACAGTTTTAAATGGAAGACTGCTTTTTTTTTCTTCTCATCTTCCTTTCTTTTTGCCTGATTCTCTCTAATCACCCTCTTCCCCCCCCCCCTTTCCTGTCAGACTGAAGTGCTGATAGGTCATACCCCACATACCTTTTGCCGTGATCATCCTGTGAGGATAAATCCCCTGGGGAGAGGGGAGATACCAACATATCTCTATATAATAACATAATTTATGTAAGAACTTACCTGATAAATTCATTTCTTTCATATTAGCAAGAGTCCATGAGCTAGTGACGTATGGGATATACATTCCTACCAGGAGGGGCAAAGTTTCCCAAACCTTAAAATGCCTATAAATACACCCCTCACCACACCCACAATTCAGTTTAACGAATAGCCAAGAAGTGGGGTGATAAGAAAAAAGTGCGAAAGCATATAAAATAAGGAATTGGAATAATTGTGCTTTATACAAAAAAATCAAAACCACCACAAAAAAGGGCGGGCCTCATGGACTCTTGCTAATATGAAAGAAATGAATTTATCAGGTAAGTTCTTACATAAATTATGTTTTCTTTCATGTAATTAGCAAGAGTCCATGAGCTAGTGACGTATGGGATAATGATTACCCAAGATGTGGATCTTTCCACACAAGAGTCACTAGAGAGGGAGGGATAAAATAAAGACAGCCAATTCCTGCTGAAAATAATCCACACCCAGAATAAAATTTTTAATGAAAAAACATAAGCAGAAGATTCAAACTGAAACCACTGCCTGAAGTACGTTTCTACCAAAAACTGCTTCAGAAGAAGAAAACACATCAAAAATGGTAGAATTTAGTAAAAGTATGCAAAGAGGACCAAGTTGCTGTTTTGCAAATCTGATCAACCGAAGCTTCATTCTTAAACGCCCAGGAAGTAGAAACTAACCTAGTAGAATGAGCTGTAATCCTTTGAGGCGGAGTGTTACCCGACTCAACATAGGCATGATGAAATAAAGATTTCAACCAAGATGCCAAAGAAATGGCAGAAGCTTTCTGGTCTTTTCTAGAACCGGAAAAGATGACAAATAGACTAGAAGTCTTTCGGAAAGACTTAATAGCTTCAACATAATATTACAAAGCTCTAACAGCATCCAAAGAATGCAATGATTTCTCCTTAGAATTCATAGGATTAGGACATAATGAAGGAACCACAATTTCTCTACTAATGTTGTTAGAATTCACAACCTTAGGTAAAAAATTCAAAAGAAGTTCGCAGCACCGCCTTATCCTGATGCAAAATCAGAAAAGGAGACTCACAAAAAAGAGTAGATAATTCAGAGACTCTTCTGGCAGAAGAGATGGCCAAAAGAAACAAAACTTTCCAAGAAAGTAATATAATGACCAAAGAATGCATGGGTTCAAAAGGAGGAGCTTGAAGAGCCCCCAGAACCAAATTCAAACTCCAAGGAGGAGAAATTGACTTAATGACAGGTTTTATACGAACCAAAGCTTGTACAAAACAATGAATATCAGGAAGATTAGCAATCTTTCTGTGAAAAAGAACAGAAAGAGCAGAGATTTGTCTTTCAAGAAACTTGCGGACAAACCTTTATCTAAACCATCCTGAAGAAATATAAGTCTTCCAGACTCTATAATATATCTCTCTAGATAAAGATTTACGAGCCTGTCACATAGTATCAATCACAGAGTCAGAGAAACCTCTTTGACCAAGAATCAAGCGTTCAAACTCCACACCTTAAAATTAAGGTTTTGAGATCCTGATGGAAAAAAGAACCTTGAGACAGAAAGACTGGTCTTAACGGAAGAGTCCACAGCTGGCAAGAGGCCATCCGGACAAGATCCGCATACCAAAACCTGTGAGGCCATGCTGGAGCTACCAGCAGGACAAACGAGCATTCCTTAGAATATTGGAGAATACCCTTGGAAGAAGAACTAGAGGCGGAAAGATATAGGCAGGATGACACTTGTAAGGAAGAGATAATGCATCCACTGCCTCCGCCCGAGGATCCCTGGATCCGGACAGATACCAGGGAAGTTTCTTGTTTAGATGAGAAGCCATCAGATCTATTTCTGGGAGTTCCCACATTTGAACAATCTGAGGAAATACCTCTGGGTGAAGACCATTCGCCCAGGTGCAACGTTTGGCGACTGAGATAATCCGCTTTCCAATTGTCCATACCTGGGATATGAACCGCAGAGATTAGACAGGAGCTGGATTCCGCCCAAACCAAAATTCGAGATACTTCTTTCATAGCCAGAGGACTGTGAGTCCCTCCTTGATGATTGATGTATGCCACAGTTGTGACATTGTCTATCTGAAAACAAATGAACAACTCTCTCTTCAGAAGAGGCCAAGACTGAAGAGCTCTGAAATTGCACGGAGTTCCAAAATATTGATCGGAAATCTCACCTCCTGAGATTCCCAAACCCCTTGTGCCGTCAGATACCCCCACACAGCTCCCCAACCTGTAAGACTTGCATCTGTTGAGATTATAGTCCAGGTCGGAAGAACAAAGAAGCCCCCTGAACTAAATGATGGTGATCTGTCCACCATGTCAGAGAGTGTCGTATAATCGGTTTAAAGATATTAAGTGAGATATCTTTGAGTAATCCCTGCACCATTGGTTCAGCATACAGAGCTGAAGAGGTCGCATGTGAAAACGAGCAAAGGAGATCGCATCTGATGCGTCAGTCCTAAGACCTAAAATTTCCATGCATAAGGCTACCAAAGGGAATGATTGTGACTGAAGGTTTTGACAAGCTGAAATCAATGTTAAACTTCTCTTGTCTGACAAGGACAGAGTCATAGACACTGAATCTATTCTAGAAACCTAAAAAGGTTACCCTTGTCTGAGGAATCAATGAACTGATTGGTAAATTGATCCTCCAACCATGAACTTGAAGAAACAACACAAGTCGATTCGTATGAGATTCTTCGAAAATGAGAAGACTGAGCAAGTACCCAGATATCGTCCAATAAGGAAATACCAAAACCCTGTTCTCTGATTACAGAAAGAAGGGCACCGAGAACCTTTGAAAAAAATTCTTGGAACTGAGGCTAGAGCCACAAAACTGGTAATGCTTGTCTAAAAAGAGAATCTCAGACACTAAAAGTGATCTGGATGAATCGGAATATGCAGATACACATCCTGTAAATCTATTGTAGACATATAATGCCCTTGCTAAACAAAAGGCAGGACAGTCCTACAGAAACTGAATGTTGGAATCTTTACATAACGATTCAATATTGATAGATCCGGAACTGGTCTGAAGGAATTGACCTTCTTTGGTACAATGAAAAGATAAAATAAAACCCCAGCCCCTGTTCCAGAACTGGAACTGGCATAATTACTCCAGCCAACTCTAGATCTGAAACACATTTCAGAAATGCTGAGCCTTTGCTGTGTTAACTGGGACACGGGAAAGAAAAAATCTCGTAGCAGGAGGCCTTAAATGAAGCCAATGCTGTACCTTTCTGAAACAATGTTCTAAAACCAGAAATTGAGAACGGAATTTATCAAAATTTCTTTGAAGTAAACGTAATCTGCCCCATACCAGCTGAGCTGGAATAAGGTCCGCACCTTCATGGGTACTTAGTAGCTGGCTATAGGTTTTCTATAAGGCTTGGATATATTCCAAACTGGAAATAGTTTCCAAACTGATACCACTCCTGAGGATGAAGGATCAGGCTTTTGTTCCTTATTGTGAGGAAAGGAACGAAAAATGAATATTAGACCTAAATTTACCTTAGATTTTTTATCCTATGGTAAAAAAAGTTCCCTTCCTTCCAGAAACAGTTGAAATAATAATTTATTACCCTGGAAAGAAAAAGAAAGCAAAGTTGACTTAGAAGACATATCAGCATTCCAAGTTTAATCCATAAAGCTTTTCTAGCTAAAATAGCTAGAAACATATACCTGACATCAACTCTAATGATATCAAAAGATGGTATCACCAATAAAATTATTAGCATGTTATAGAATAATAATAATGCTATAAAATTATGATCTGTTACTTGTTGCGCTAAAGCTTCTAATCAAAAAGTTGAAGCTGCAGCAACATCCGCTAAAAATATAGCAGGTCTAAGAAGATTACCTGAACATAAGTAAGCTTTTCTTAGAAAAGATTCAATTTTCCTATCTAAAGGATCCTTAAAATGAATTACTATCTACCGTAGGAATAGTAGCACATTTAGCAGGAGTAGAGACAGCCCCATAACCTTAGGGATTTTGTCCCAAAAAAACTCTAATCTGTTAGATGGCACAGGATATAATTGCTTAAACGTTTAGAAGGAGTAAAAGAATTACCCAAATTATTCCATTCCCTGGAAATTACTTCAGAAATAGCATCAGGGAGATTAAACACTTCTGGAATAACTACAGGAGATTTAAAAACCTTATTTAAACGTTTAGATTTAGTATCAAGAGGACCAGAATCCTCTATTTCTAATGCAATTAATACTTATTTAAATAAAGAACGAATAAATTCCATCTTGAACAAATACAAAGATTTATCAGCATCAACCTCTGAGACAGAAACCTCTGAACCAGAAGAACCATTATCAGTATCAGAATGATGATGTTCATTTAAAAATTCATCTGAAAAAGAGAAGTTTTAAAAGACTTTTATGTAAACTAGAAGGAGAAATAACAGACATAGCCTTCTTAATGGATTTAAAAAATAAAATCTCTTATGTTTATCAGGAACACTCTGAAAATTAGATGTTGACGGAACAGCAACAGGTAATGTAACAGTACTAAAGGAAATTTTATCTGCATTAATAAGTTTGTCATGACATGCAATACAAACAACAGCTGGAGAAACAGATACCAAAAATTATAGCAGATACACTTAGCTTGGTAGCTCCAGCACTAGACAGCGATTTTCCTGTAGTATCTTCTGACTCAGATGCAACGTGAGACATCTTGCAATATGTAAGAGAAAAAACAACATATAAAGCAAAATTGATCAAATTCCTTAAATGACAGTTTCAGGAATGGGAAAAAATGCCAAAAAACGAGCTTCTAGCAACCAGAAGCAATGAAAAAATAAGACTTGAATAATGTGGAGACAAAAGCGACGCCCTTATTTTTTAGCGCCAAATAAGACGCCCACATTATTAGGCGCCTAAATGCTTTTGGCGCCAAAAATGACGCCACATCCGGAACGCCGACATTTTTGGCGCAAAATAACGTCAAAAAATTACGCAACTTCCGGTGACACGTATGACGCCGGAAACGGAAAAGAATTTTTGCGCCAAAAAAGTCCGCGCCAAGAATGACGCAATAAAATGAAGCATTTTCAGCCCCCGCGAGCCTAACAGCCCACAGGAAAAAAAGAGTCAAATTTTTGAAGGTAAGAAAAAATGATTAATTCAAATGCATTATCCCAAATATGAAACTGACTGTCTGAAAAATAAGGAAAGTTGAACATTCTGAGTCAAGGCAAATAAATGTTTGAATACATATATTTAGAACTTTATAAACAAAGTGCCCAACCATAGCTTAGAGTGTCACAGAAAATAAGATTTACTTACCCCAGGACACTCATCTACATGTTTGTAGAAAGCCAAACCAGTACTGAAACGAGAATCAGCAGAGGTAATGGTATATATAAGAGTATATCGTCGATCTGAAAAGGGAGGTAAGAGATGAATCTCTACGACCGATAACAGAGAACCTATGAAATAGACCCCGTAGAAGGAGATCACTGCATTCAAATAGGCAATACTCTCCTCACATCCCTCTGACATTCACTGCACGCTGAGAGGAAAACCGGGCTCCAACTTGCTGCGGAGCGCATATCAACGTAGAATCTAGCACAAACTTACTTCACCACCTCCATCGGAGGCAAAGTTTGTAAAACTGAATTGTGGGTGTGGTGAGGGGTGTATTTATAGGCATTTTAAGGTTTGGGAAACTTTGCCCCTCCTGGTAGGAATGTATATCCCATACGTCACTAGCTCATGGACTCTTGCTAATTACATGAAAGAAATCAATATATCAACTACATCTGAGACTATACACTCTGGAGAGAGGGGAGTCAGTGACCCACCCTACATTAAAAACTGCTTCTGGAAAGTTATTTTAGTATAACCACCGGAGATATAAGAGCCACAAAGTTACCTGCATCATACCCATAGTGGCTTATATCTGCTGATAGTAGACTGACAGTCATATCGAAGAGGATAATGTGAATGACAACCTGATTACTGTGGGGGGACCTGAAAATTCTACTCCATAATGCTTGCAACATCGATATAAATCATAACATGTACTGAGAGGGAAAACAAAACCTCTTGTATGCCTAAATGAACTATCTGCCTGACTAACCAATATAAAGCCAACTCTGCAGGGTCATTTCTTTTGAACAAGGTCACTGTTTATGCAACTGGCTGCCCAATCTAAACGAACAACTCCAATCAACAGCGGTCTAGACCCTCCCCCTGCACCATGACCTCTAGAAGACCCACTAAGGGGGATAAAACAATAAAATCTACACCTGTGTCCACATTCTTTAAGAGTTCTCAAAGTAATAAACAGCAAACAGATGCAGAAATGGAAGAAGAATCTGACATCGATTCTCAATTAGCACCACAAGACAAAAGCCCACTAACGAAAGCTGATCTCAAAAATTTGGTTTCCAAGAAAGATATTACAGATAATTTTGAAAAATTATGGGAGAAAATTGATTCTATACACACATCTGTCACCAATAGCCTTTCTGACTTTAAATCCGACTTGATGGAGATGGGTAACAGGATTGAGACACTAGAAGATCAAAAGGATGCCATGGTAGATCAGATGGATGAAATGTCCCAATCAGTGTCCTCTCAACAAGAACTGATGGAAGATTTCCAGGATAAATTGGAAGATCTGGAAAACAGGAGCAGAAGGAACAATATACGCCTCAAAGGAGTTCCAGAAGAAGTGAGCCCTACAGAACTCCCAGCTTATCTCACTCAACTCTTCATGCAGATTACAAACTCCCCAGCTGATTATATCTTCCATATTGAGAGAGCACATAGGGCATTAAAAGCCAAACCCAAAATAGGTCTTCCCCCAAGAGACATTATTATCAAACTAACCTTCTTCCCAGATAGAGAGAAAATTCTGCAAGCGGCCAGGAAACATCCCACATATAAACATCAAGGCAACGTGATACAATTTTACCAGGATCTCAGTGTCAGGACATTACAAAGGAGGAGTGCCCTTCGTCCTCTCACTACTCTACTCCGGAAACACCAGATTTTGTACAGATGGGGATTTCCATTTGCTTTACACATTACAAAAGACTCTAAAACAATTTCACTTAAAGATCCAGAAGACATACCTGAAATTTGCAAGATTTTGGCTTTGGAGACACCTATTACCCCAACCACAGAACTGAACCCAGAGAAGAATAAAAACCCAAGCAGACCACCAGATCCATCTAAATGGCAGAATATCAACTATAAAAAACAAAAAACTAAAGAAACAAGAGGAACATCATAGATGACAGCGTCTCCATCTTGAAGACTTTTTTTTTTCTTTTTTTAGAGTCTGAGAGGTGGGAAGGCTGACAAAAGAAACACTAAACGAAGATAAATCTGGACATCCATTACACTATCTGGAATCACTGTTTTAGGTTTCCTTCCCCGAGAGGCGTGGTCCTCCCCACTGACATTCCTTCTCAGAGACTCTCACTAATCTATTAATATGGATGTAATAAGATGTTGCGGGGCCTTTAGTTTCCCCCAGAGTATAATAATATAAGTTAATTTATTTTATAACTTGTTCCTATGTTATTTCAAAGTTCAACCATTAAGGGTCCTACTGTTGGAGACCCGGAAAAATTGCTTTTTATGTTATTAACACTGTTTTTTTCTTCTAGCTCCCTCCCCATCCCCAGTGACGACACAGAAAAGTTCACCATATACATTTCCAAGTACCTGCACTCTATACCGTTAGATTTCCAGACCAGAGATCCACAGGTAACAAACTTTCTTTTGCACCAGTCCACAATAGACACAATAACATGATCCCTAGGATAAAGATATTGTCCCATAATGTAAGGGGACTAAATACTGACGTAAAACGACGCATGGCAATGACACAATACACCTCCCTACATGCCAATATATTATTTCTCCAAGAGACCCACCTACTTAACGATAGAATTCCAAAGTATTGGGCAAAACATTTTAATTCCCATTTCCACTCCACAACAACAACTAAAAAAAGAGGCACATCTATCCTTATCCACTCCTCACTTAATTTCATAAAAGAAGAGGTAATTGCAGACACTGAAGGGAGATATATAATAGTTAAAGGGAGAATATTAGACACTGAAATTACTCTATGCAATGTTTATGCACCGAACGAAAATCAACATAACTTCTTTCAACATATATCATATCTACTCACACAATGGTCCCATACTAAAATATTTATGGCAGGAGACTTTAATATCACAATGCTAAATATCAAACCCACGGCAAAAAGACCCTTAACCAACAAACAAACCAGACATAAGCGTATTGTTAAAGCAATACAAGACACATTACTACCTCACTCCCTGGTAGATACATGGGCCACACTTATGGCCTGACTAATGACACTACGTTTTACTCAGCGCCACATAAATCCTACATTAGATTGGATTACATATATGTAAGCCAAATACTGCAACCTCTGTTACACGGTTCACAGATCCATGCTTGTGTGTGGTCTGATCACTCGATCATTACTTTACAGCTAGAGGGACTTTGTGACCCACACAGAAGTAAGACATGGACCTTTGATGGGTTGTGTATCAGAAACCCCCAGACACATGACAATATAATTAGACTTCTCACTGATTACTGGAGTATTAATACTGACACAGTGACTAATCCAGGGATCACGTGGGCGGCCCACAAAGCAGTATTAAGGGGGATACTTATTAAGGAGAAAGCAATACAAACTAGAAAGTACAGACAACAGTTAAAACAACTTCACACAGAAATCGAAGAATTAGAAAAGAAACATAGACTTATTGGAACAACGGCCATTCAGAAAACTCTCCAATCCAAAAGAACTGCCCTAGCCGCTCTTCTACAATCTCGTGCCATTAGAGCCAGTCAAAGTTATCAGGCACAATACTTTTTATTTGCAAATAAACTAGACAGATACATGGCGCATAAAATCCAAGAAAGATGTAAAGCCTCAGTTATTTCCTCAATAGAGACATCTAGGGACTCAGTGACCTCACACCCCCAAGAAATAGTAGACACCTTCGCAACTTACTATGGGGAACTATATGATGGCAAAAAGATCTCACATGATAAAGAGACAGAGGAACTAACCTCAACCTTTTTCAGTCAAGATCTATTGCAGACTCTTTCTGAGGAACAGAGAGAAACCCTAAATGCCCCCATATCCTCTATGGAGGTGCTTGGGGCTATCAGAGACCTCAAACCAGGGAAGGCGGCGGGACCGGACGGATTCCCCGGCGAATACTATAAGCTATTTAAAGGCATACTAATCCCACATCTAGTTAAAATATGTAACTATATTATGGAGGGAGGGGTTATCCCACCCGAGCTCCTGACTGCAAAGATAGTAGTAATTCCTAAACCTGGGAAGGATCACAAAAAATGCCAAAACTACCGCCCAATATCCCTAATTAATCAGGACCTTAAAATTTTTACTAAAATATTAGCGAACCGGCTCAAACATATCATACCCCACCTGGTACACCCGGATCAGGTGGGTTTTATCAAAGGTCGAGAAGCCCCGGACAATATACGCAAAGTAACTAACCTGGTACAGGCCCTGACAGAATCAAAAATGCCTTCTCTGCTCCTATCATTGGATGCGGAGAAGGCGTTTGATCGCATTGACTGGGGATATATGTTTTCGGTGTTACATAAGATGGGGTTTGAGGGAGCCATTATGAAAGCATTGAGGGCCATCTATTCCACGCCGGGAGCTCAGGTCTCATCAGCGGGATATAAATCTCAGCACTTCCCAATTCGTAATGGAACCAGACAGGGGTGCCCTCTGTCTCCATTGCTTTTTGCTCTTTGCATAGAGCCCTTAGCTGCTAAAATTCGTTCACAGACTGATATAACAGGACTTAAGACAAATAAGATGGAATATAAAATGGCCTTATTTGCGGACGACATACTTTTGACTTTGACGAACCCCCTAATCTCATTGCCTATTCTACACCAAACACTAGACACATTCTCATCTATTTCGGGATTTAAGATAAATGCAGAGAAATGTGAGGCTCTTCCCATAGCGATCCCTCGACAGACACAGGAGATACTAGAAACAAATTTTCACTTTAAATGGATGAAGCATACTCTAAAATACCTAGGGATCCACCTCCCCTCCTCCCCGTCACTACTGTATAAAGTTAACTATCCCCCGCTGTTCAAGCAGATTAGGAAAGACATAGCAAAATGGAAAACTTACAAGTTCTCGTGGCTGGGCAGAGTGGCCTCTGTTAAGATGAACATCTTGCCAAGGATACTATATTTATTTAGAACCCTTCCTGTTAAAATGGTTAAAACAGATTTAGAGACAATTCAAAAAGACGTTCTAGGCTATATCAGGGGAGACAAAACAAATAGAATAGCGAGGCCAGTTTTATACAGACATAAAAATCTAGGAGGTATTGGGGTCCCTAATCTATTAGAATACTATAATGCTGCCAGATTGGCACAAGATAGCCTCTTATTGAAGAGGAACACAGAGGTCATATGGCCCACTTTAGAAGCGACTTTAGGAGGATGGGACGAGACTGACGCTATACTTTGGGATCCGGAGAAAACACAGCCCTCTAGAGAGACAGATAAACCTTATACTACAAATCTCACTATAAACACTTGGAAAAAAGCAAGTCATACATTTAAGCTTCTACCACAGTACTCCCTATACATCCCGATAAGATATATCTTACCTGAAGAACTCAGGGCTCAAATACAGAAATGGGAAAACAAGGGATTGTATAGAGTAGCAGACTTTATGGAAGACTGAGCTATACTATCCTTCATTCAGTTGCAGACAAAACTGAGCCCCCTTAAACTTCATTGGTATTTATATTTGCAGATACAATCCGCAATGCACTCATATATAAGGAAAACTAGAGATGGCCACACAACACCATTAGAAGACATGTGTAAATCAAAGGACCGTACTAGACACACTATATCCATTCTCTATATAGCCATACAGGATTCACAGATCACGACCAAAACCTCTACTATGTTGGCATGGGAGAGGGAACTACATATTAGTAAAGACAACAAAGAATGGGAATCAATATTTCAAAGGGCAGACAAAGGACTCCTAAGTGTGGACCTAAAGGAAAATATTACTAAGACTATACACAGATGGTACCTGACACCCACTAGAACGGCCCATATGCATGCACAGGGAAACCCACTGTGTTATAGAGGGTGCGGAGAAAGAGGAACATATAGACATATGTGGTGGGACTGTGGAGTAATCTCAGGTCTATGGAAAACTCTGTCTTCTTTCCTTAGTCGGATCCTGAGCGAAAAAATAGATCTCACAATTCAACAGGCCTTATTGCACATCCCTATCAATAGATTTAACAAACACATACATACATTTATTAGGATATTATGTACAGTCACCCGGACATGTATAGCCAGGTACTGGAAGACAGGTAGCCCCACCTGGACAGAGGTATACAATAAAATTCAGTACACGTATAACATGTACGATTTAACATCCAACACCTTAGACAATAAGGAAGTAGTCCAGGCAATATGGTACTATTGGATAGCGAAATGAAGGGTAGACACTTGAAACTAACGGAAGAGTTAACCTTAGGTGATTATTCTGCACACCGATACCTCTATCTATAGCAGTATACATAACAAACACTGAGACAAAATGTGTCGTCACCCCCCCTCCCCGTCCCTTCCCCCTTTGACCCTTGATAACCTATTTTACCTAACCTTACCTCCCCTTAGAGTTGTATTCTTTAATAGTTCAGCAGTATGTGACTTGAGTGGGTTAGCTCAGATCGACTTAAAAGTTTTGGTGGGGTTCAGCGGAGGGCAAGCCTTCTATCAGACACAAGTACTGTACTATCTCTTGCCAAGGATTGCACGACAGTATGAAGATAAGGTATTTAATCATTACCTGCTGACCCTCCATAGTTGTGTAAATTTCAGTAGCAATGACTGAGTTATTATAATAATTATTAACTGTATCATTTACTGTTTAGAAATGTTTAAGTACAAACCTACACTCTGGATCCCATAATCATTGAGATCACTGCAGAGGAAGGTATTTCTGTTTCTGTAAATGTTTATTACTTATGAAAAATAAAAAAATATTCAAACATAAAAGGGACAGTCAAGTCCAAAAAAACTTTCATGTTTCAAATAGGGCATGTAATTTTAAACAACTTTCCAATTTACTTTTATTAACAATTTTGCTTTGTTCTATTGGTATTCTTTGTTGAAAGCTAAACCTAGGAGGTTCATATGCTAATTTTTTAGACCTTGAAGGCCGCCTCTAATCTAAATGCGTTTTGATAGTTTTTCACCACTAGAGGGCGTTAGTTCACGTGTTTCATATAGATAACATTGAGCTCATGCACGTGAATTTACCATGGAGACAGCTCTGATTGGCTAAAATGCAAGTCTGTCAAAAGAACTGAAATAAGGGGGCAGTCTGCCGAGGCTTAGATACAAGGTAATTACAGAGGTAAAACATATATAATTATAACTGTGTTGGTTATGCAAAACTGGGGAATTGGTAATTAAGGGATTATCTATCTTTTAAAACAACAAAAATTTTGGTGTTGACTGTCCCTTTAACAACCAAACATGTGAACAGTTGGTACCACTTTTGGCCAAACATGTCAGCTCCCTCTAAAATTCTAAACGCAAGCCTCTCTAAAACATTTAAAAGGGACAGTAAAGTGTAAAATTAAACTTTCATGATTCAGATAGAGCATACCATTTTAAACAACTTTGCTTTATTTGCTTGGTATTCTTTGTTGTGGAGTAGGCTCAGCAATTCACTACTGGAAGCTAACTAAACACATCTGGTGAGCCAATGACAAGAGGCATATATGTGCAACCACCAATCAGCAGCTAGCTCCCAGCAGTGTTTTGCTGCTCCTGAGTATACCTAGGTATGCTTGCCAACAAAGGATACCAACAGAATGAAGCAAATTAGATGACAGAAGTATATTGGAAAGTTGTTTAAAATTGCATGTTCTATCTGATTCTTAAAGTTTAATTTTGTCTTTACCGTCATTTGCACAGTGGTACTAATTTTAAATCTGTCACATAGACCTTTAGCTTATAGGGCCTGATGATCAAACACACCCATAGAGTGAAATCACACAAAAACATTTAAATGTAACACTGGCTTTGGGCTTGGGCAAAACACATTGAAATTGCACTGCGGTATACACTTTACACTTACATTTTTATGTGTACAAGGTACTGAGCAAACAGGACAGGCAGCTATTTATTTATTCTTCTGCTAATGTCTAGAGAATATGAACCTTTACATTTAATGCTATACATTTTTAACAATAATGAAGCGCACAAAAAAAAAATAATCACCTACCAAAAGTAGCTTTTGTATCCGCTATCCATTGCATGGCCCATTCTGCTTTCTTCCGTACGCAGGGTAATGTTTCAATAGCATCAAGTAAGAACTGCCTAAAACATGAAAAGAAGGCACCATATTATCATGGACTAATCTTACAGGAATATCTGAAAAGAATCACTGCATAAGATTTGCATACACCGTTAATGTTTAAAAGTGTAATTTTGGTAGCACAATTTACATTATTTTGCAGTTCATAGACACCCCCCTTGAAAAGCCTCTTGAGTGTTGTTCATCTTTCCATTGCTGGCTATAAATTAGCTCCAATACAAAGTACGTAATCACCATACAGCATGTGGGAAGCTCAGGGTTCTGAATGCCATGGCATATACTCCAGCTTCTCTAGCGGAATCATAAACCTATACGAGCTGGGGGGTTTGGGTATATTATATATAACACACCATATACACAATTTAGAAGTATTGTGCATTTTAAGTAGGTTCCTTATTTACATTAATGTGTTTTCATTTTTTGTGTTTAGAAAAAAGATTTAGTGTATGGGATATTAACACCCCAAAGAAGACAGTAGCAGTGCTTTTTTTATTTGATAAGAGTGTGGTTTTTAAACAGTGAAAGCTAAATTACAAGTGGATCGCTAATTTATCACACGTCCGTAATCTGGCAAATTCGCCTCTGATACATTTTCAAAAAGTGCCTCAATTAGCCCCAAACTTTACTGTTTGTTTCTATAATTAAAAAAATCATAATAATAGCATCTTTTTTTTTTTTTAAAACGTCATGAAGCAGTTTTATGGGGTTAAATTTGGCTGGTATGGGGTGTTAGAAACAAAAATGGCACTGAAAAGTGCATTTACATTGTGGTCTATGGGGACTGTGTGTTCCCAGTAAATGAATATGTGTGTGTGTGTGTGTGTGTGTGTGTGTATGTATGTATGTATGTATAAATATATGTATAAATATATATATAATATGTGTTAATATGTGTATATTCACATATTAACGCAAATACATATGCAATAATTCTCATGCTGTGAGAGTGAGGCTCCCATTGGAGCTTATGGAAGCACAATCTCAAACGCAATGCTTCCATGCAATGCGAATGCGAGGTCAGATTCGCATTGCACTTCACTTGTAATATCAGCGCACATTTGCGTGCTCTGGTATTTCTAAGTTGAGCGCAAATATCGCTTTAGTGGAAGCGATATTTTGAGCTCAATTGGAAATCTAGCCCTGTACTTTTTTTATCCACTATAATTGTGCAACTTTAAAACAAGTTCACACCAGGTTTACTTATAATATCACAGTCAAACTGTTTAATATTAATAACACATTTGGTACATTGCAACCACAATATTAAAAGTAAACCCGTTCAATTAGAAGTTACTTTAAAGGGTTTATTCCTAATATTGCAGTAACACTGTAGCAAAGTTATTAGTTTAAACATGTTTAGTTTTTAGTTACGTTTAGTTATAAGCTCTAACATATTAGGGCATATTTATTTTTTTGTTTGTGAAAATTTGTGTTGAAAAATGCCATAATAGGTAGCCATAATAATTGGACACTGTAATTATGCTAATTCCCTCTAGCCTGATCAAGGACATCAGTACATCACTATACACATTACCTTCTCTGTGGCTCATCAATGTAAGTGTCTATAAGCAAGCTGTACATTTCTGAATGAACATTCTCAATGTGAATCTGGAAGCCATAGAAACATCGAGCTTCTGGAACCTGAATCTCTTGACAAAACCGCTGCACCTGAAGATTTAAAGGGACAGTACACCAATGTTTAAATAACTGCATGTAATTGACACTACTATAAAGAATAATAAGCACAAATACTGGTCTAAAAATCCAGTATAAAACATTTTTAAAACTTACTTAGAAGCTCCTAGTTTAGCACTGTTTAAAAGGGTAGGCTGAGACATCCACTGATATGGGCTGGAAAGCAAAAAAATCCCCCCCCCCCCCCCCCCCCGCATAAGAAAAGACCCATTACACAAACAGGAGCAAGCTGGAGTAGGTAGACAACAGTCCACTTCTAAAACTTCAAGGCTTGGTTAGGGGTCTGAAAATCAGCACAATGTTCTTTCAAAATAAGCAAAGACTATACATTTTTACAAAACCTGTATGGGCTATATAAATGGATCATCTACAAAGCATTTATCCAAAGAACAATCTAGTGTACAATGGCCCTTTAAGTGTAATATCTGTATAAGATATATATATATATATATACACACATATACAAGAAAGACTCTTCTCTCTTTTTCATAGGTTTTCAACATTTATTTTCCAACGTTTCGGCCCCAACCTGGGCCTTTGTTACCTTGACAAAGGCCCAGGTTGGGGCCGAAACGTTGGGAAATAAATGTTGAAAAACCTATGAAAAAGAGAGAAGAGTCTTTCTTGTATACCTATATTCATTTGTGAATCAGGCTCTAAGAAGTTATGCTAAAGTGCTAACCTTGCATGGAAATTATATACACACTGGGTGTATATATATATATATATATATATATATATATATATATATATATCAGCAATGAGGTACTGAACTGAAAGACCTAAGCTGTTGATAGTAACTTCATAAAAAGGGGCATCAACTTTTCTGCATCTAATGATAAATGTAATATTTTTTTTCCCTGCATAACTGCAGACTATGCAAATGTTTCAGTAATAACAACAAATATATTTAGTAAAATAAAAAATATATATCTTGTTTTTCTGTATCATTGATGGAATACATATGTGCTTGAAATGCTAACACAAAATCTTCAACTCTTGGTATCCAGTTGTTGTTTTTTTTTAGTGTGGTGGGACTTACTTTTCAAAAATAAGATTTAAAAGCAAAACACCATCTTTAATGAAGTTGTAGAAGAAAACAAGGTGACTTGTGGATCTCTTCAGGGTTCAGTAATGAGATCTATTTTGTTTAATGCTTTATTATTGATAGTATCAGCAAGCTTTATGGGGAAGGGATGATGCATGTGCATTCAGCAGTTTTGTTATCTAACGAATGCGGCCACTCATGGCATTCGGCTCTTTTCAGAGCCAGATTTCTTCTTTGTGAAAGTGCAACACATTAAGATTTGAATTTGCCAAGATCTTAGTGTATTTGCACTTTCACAAGAAGAAATCCGGCTTTGAAAAGAGCCAATGCCACCAGCAGCTGCTTTCTTCCACATTTGGCAAGTAACAAAACTGCCAACTGCACTTGCCTAAAAGGGATTTTGTTTCAAAATGACACACATTATTCTAATAGGGCTGACATTCCAGGAAATTGTCAATATTTAAACAAAATATAAGTGGTCAAATTGCGGGCATATATAGTTTAAAAGGACAGTGTACTGTAACATTTTCTCCACTTTAATTTGCTCCCAATTATCCATTTTACCTGCTGGAGTGTATTAAATTGTTTACAAATAGCTCCTTTACTTTTATTGTGTCATCTGAGATAGTTGCTTTTGCCTGTGAAATCCCCACCTATACTAAAAATGTAAATACTTAAGTATTGTCTATAGGTAAACTATGCAAACATAACATGCAGAAGAAATCAGTGGCGCCCCCAGAAATTTCTTCTTGGGAAGGTACTTTCAGTAGGTCCACCAGTGATTTTAGGGTGAAGCCTCAGCCGGTGGGCGAGACCGGGAATGTCAGTGGTGGGGCAGGCATGTCATGGGCAGGATTTAGATGGTAATACTTACCAGTGAGAACCCCTTTCCCCCCTTTCCTAAGGGGTGTGGACAGAATTGCTCAATCCCCTGATTACCTGAATAAAAGGTAACCTACAAGCTCTACCCCCCTCCCCACCATTTTTTTTTTATTTCCTATTCATATATTATGGAGCGGTTGCAGATTAGATTTCTGCTGATGTGGCCCTTACCTTAATTAATTGTTTTGCCACCGGATCTTTGCCTCTGGACACTGGTGTGGCATTTGAGCGGTGGGTATTCTTTACGGAGTTCCCTATGGGGCTACCATTTTACTGTGCTGTCACCCGGAAGTGATGTTACGGGAGGCCTCATTTGAGGATGGCTTCTAGTGTGCTTCTGTTTTTAGCCTTGGCATGGGCCTGATCTGGTGAGTCTGACATCTGTTGGAGTTACCCCATTGACCTCTTAAAAGGGACAGTTCACCCAAAAATGTTCTCCAGTTTAAATTGTGGTCGTTAAGGTTAAGAGAGTAGCTCTTAGTAATTGGCATTCTTGTTTAGTCGGCATGCTTTTGTCGCCAGCATAGCAACCTCGACTAATAATATGTTTGCCCCTGATAGCTATTCTAAGATGGGGCCTTCTGCAATCAAGTCTGCAAAGCTCAGGAGTCTTCAGATACAATAATAAGGTAAGTGCTATCCTTAATGTCTCTTTGTTTGCTTTATATTATGGGCTTACTATTTATTTACTTATCTATTAGCACTATATTGTGTTTGCTTTATAGTAATGAGCAGCAACCTAAGCCTACTTGTTCACTCTGCTCAAATACTTGTTGGCAAGATAAAAAGCTCTGTAAAGTATTTATTGGGTAAATATATGGTGGCTGCTTTGCTACAGATCCTTACCTGAGGAATTCACAGAATGTCTTTAGACTTCTGATTCCATTTCTGATGGTGAAGTGTTGTCTGACTTTGATGCACCGGTTACCTTTGATTATACTGCTTTGCGTGATTTTGTAAAAGGTGTCAGGTTTTTTTCCCTGCTTTGTTTGCCATGTGCTGCTGGCAGCCATTTTACTCACCTCTCTTGCCTACTCTGGTGCATACTGTGTGATGCTGCTCATTTCCTGTACTTCCTTTTATAACCAGACTGGTGTACATCATCAGTGTGAGACAGGATGCAGTCTCAGAATTGTGATGTCATCACTTATTATTTAAAGGGCCTCTGTTCAGTATGCTTTGCCCTTGTATTGTCTCAGACCTGTTTGTGAGAGCTCCTGTGTATTACCTGGCTGTCCGACGTCCCTCCTGGTTCCTGATTCTTGGCTTGTTCCTGACTCTGCTGTTCTCCTTGTTCCTGATTCCGGCTCGTCTGAGCATTCGCTTTGGCTCCTGACTCGGTTCATCTGACCAGCTCTGGTTTTGATTCCTTGCTTTTTATTTGACTTGTGGACTTTTTCTTATTTTTTGCTATTAATAAAAGGTGTGATTATTTTTGCACTTCTCGTCTCAGTCTGATTCCTGGCACCCTGACATTACGCAAGGGCCATTAATCCTGATGGTGCTAATAATCCACCTTTACCTGCCATAATTTCCAGAATGGATGAACAGGATCACCACTTGGATCAATATGCACTAGCCCTGCAAACCCTGCTGACCTGCACTGCACATTTGGACCAAAGTGTCCCGCAAGTTATGGCTGCTCCTGTTTCCTCTGCTGCACCTAGTCCTACCAGGAGCATATCCGGTTCTGCACCTCTACCTCAGTGATATGGAGGCGATCCTAATCAGTGCAGAGGGTTTTTGAACCAGATGGGCATTTACTTTGAGATGTTACCTCAGGCGTTTCCCTCTGACAGAGCTAAGGTGGGATTTCTTATCTCGCTACTCTCTGGCACAGCTCTTGCCTGGGCTAATCCCTTGTGAGAGACTAATAAACCTGCGATATCAAATTATCCTGAATTTGTGGCCTCCTTTCGAAGGGTATTTGATGTTCCGGCTCGCTCCTCCTCTGCTGCTAAACGACTCATGTCCATTCAGCAAGGTACAAGATCTGTTGCTCAGTATGCCATTGAGTTCTGTAAGCTTGCCGCAGAGGTAGGTTGGAACAATGAAGACCTTGTTGCCGTCTTCTTTCATGGGCTCTCTGATGCGATTAAAGATGAAGTTGCTGCCAGAGATTTACCAGAAGATCTCGATGCATTGGTGTCTTTTTCAATCCTAATTGACATCAGACTAAGTGAGAGGCCCTCTTTCAAGGAGTGCTTGCGGAAGCCTCCTGTTCCGTTGTCTCCTACGTGTTTTTTCCCACCCATGCCTCCCTCTCCTCCCATGCCTCCTGGTCCCAAGTCACCAGGTACTGCTGAGCCGGTGCAGTTGGGATTCACGCGTCTCTCCACGGCGGAGAGGGCCTTTAGGAGGAGGGAGGGGCTCTGCCTCTATTGTGGGTTACAGGGTCACCTTTTGAAGTCTTGTCCTACACAGCCGGGAAACGCACACACCTAAGGTCTTGTCGGGTGCAGACCTTGGGTGGTTTATCCTCGTCCCCGGAACCACTAAAGGAGAAACCTTTGGTCACGGTTGTCCTTTCCTGGGTGGACTCCTCCATAGTCACCCAGGCTCTTGTTGACTCCGGTGCTGCGGGCTATTTCATTGACAGTGCTTTTGTATCAAAGCACTCCATTCCTGTTTTGCCTCGGTCTGTTCCGCTTGCTATTGAGGCCATTGATGGCAGGCCCCTTCAGCCCGCACTCGTTACTCACGAAACTGCTCCGTTATCCATGGCTGTTGAGGCTCTCCATTTTAAAACCCTCCAGTTCCAGGTGATAAACTCTCCGCATTTTCCGGGTGTTCTGGGTTATCCCTGGCTCCAAAAGCAGAATCTCAGTCTCGACTGGCGCAGGTCCGAAATTTTGTCATGGTCTCCGAAATGTATTTCCACTTGTCTTCGGAAACCAGTTAAAGTCTTGTGCACTTCTTCGGTATCTCAATTGCCAGAGGAGTACCTAGAGTTCCTAGACATTTTTGACAAGGTGCGTGCCGGTACGTTGCCTCCTCACCGGTCTTACGATTGTGCCATAGACCTGCAACCTGGAGCCATTCCTCCTTGGGGCCGGGTTTACCCTCTGTCTGTTGCAGAGAATTGTGCTATGGAGGAGTATGTTGCCGATGCTCTGTCGCGGGGGATCATCCGCAAATCCTGCTCTCCTGCAGGGGCTGGCTTCTTCTTTTTCTTCTGAAGAAAAAGGGTGGCGAGTTAAGACCATGCATCGATTATAGGGGTCTTAATCATCTTACCATTAAGAATGCTTACCCTATTCCGCTCATTACGGAACTCTTTGACCGCCTCAAGGGAGCTACAGTCTTTACTAAACTTGATTTTAGAGGAGCGTACAATCTCATTAGGATCAAGGAGGGCCACAAATGGAAAACAGCATTTAACCCCAGGAGCGGGCATTATGAGTATCTTGTAATGCCCTTTGGCCTATGTAATGCTCCTGCTGTTTTCCAGGAATTTATTAATGATGTCCTACGAGATATGTTGCAACAGTGTGTTGTGGTGTACTTGGACGACATCCTCATACACTCACCCACACTTGAGGCTTATCGTTCTGATGTTACACAGGTTCTTCAGAGACTACGTGAGAATCGCCTGTTTTGTAAACTCGAGAAATGTGAGTTCCATCAGACTCAACTAACCTTACTAAGTTATGTTATCTCTGTTGCAGGGTTCTCCATGGATCCTGACAAGTTATCTGCAGTTCTGCAGTGGCCTCGCCCAGTTGGTCTTCGGTCTATTCAACGTTTTTTGGGGTTCGCCAATTACTATAGAAAGTTTTAAAAAGTATTAAAGTATTAAAAAAGTATTAAAGTATTAAAAACTTTTCTTCCTTGGTCAAACCTATCACAGACATGACCCGTAAAGAGAATGATCCACTCCATTGATCACCTACTGTTATTAAGGCCTTTGATAGTCTTAAGACTGCCTTTGCTGCCGCTCCAGTTCTGGATTATCCTAACCCTGTCCTCTTTCATTCTTGAGGTCGATGCGTCTGAGACTGGAGTAGGTGCCCTCTTGTCTCAACGTCCTACACCTGATGGTTCCTGCATCCGTGTGGCTTCTTCTCTAAAAAATTGTATCCAACGGAGTGCAATTATGAAATTGGCGACAGGGAATTACTTGCCATAATTTTGGCACTCAAGGAATGGAGGCATCTTCTCGAGGGTACTAGCGTGCCAGTGCTCATTCTTACTGACCACAAGAATTTAACTTATCTATCTGAAGCAAAACGTTTGTCACCCCGACAGGCCAGATGGGCGCTATTTTTGTCTCGGTTTAATTATGTGGTCTCCTACCTGCCTGATAGTAAGAATGTTAGGGCTGATGCCCTCTCTCGACAATTTTCGCTCCTGTCCAAGGAGGAGTCTGTACCTACTCCAGTTATACCTCTTGACCATATTTTGGCTACCATACCGTACTAATTTGACTTCTCCCTTAGGGGAGGAGATCCTGGCTGCACAAACCAATGCACCTCCTGAGAAACCTAGTGGTAAGTGTTTTGTTCCTGAGAATTTTCTAACTAAACTTTTGCACACTTACCACTATCCTAAAGCCGCAGGTCACCCAGGCAAGAATCAAATGATTTGGTCTGTCACTCGACAATTCTGGTGGCCAGGTCTTCATTCTGATGTTGCTGCATATGTTGCCTCCTGCTCAGTTTGTGCACAGAATAAGACTCCTCGACGTCTTCCTGTGGGTCTTCTTCAACCTATTGCAAGTGGTGAGCGTCCTTGGACACATCTTTCCATGGACTTCATTGTCGAGCTCCGTTTCCAATGGCAATACCGTTATCTTTATGGTGGTTGACAGTTTTTCTAAAATGTCACATTGCATTCCCTTGAAGAAGTTGCCTACCGCTCAGGAGCTTGCTTCATTTTTGCCTGGGAGGTCTTCAGTTCACATGGGTTACCCAAGGAGATGGTGTCGGACCGGGGTAGCCAGTTTGTCTCCAAATTTTTGCATTCCTTTTGTGCGCCTTCCAATAAACTGGCTCCCCGTTATGTTGGTCCTTTTCAGATACTCCGACGGGTCAATCCTGTGTCCTACACTCTTGACCTTCCTCCTGCAATGCGCATCTCCAATGTTTTTCATGTCTCCCTCTTAAAACCATTGGTTTGTAATCGGTTTACCACTGTGTTGCCTTGTCCCCGTCCTATCTTTGTTGACAACCATGAGTAGTATGAGATCAGCAGCATTATTGACTCTCGTATGTCCAGGGGCCGCGTACAGTATTTGGCTCAGTAGAGGAACCTGATTCCGGCTCGTCTGACTACTCACTTTGGCTTCTGACTCGGCTCATCTGACAATTCGCTTTGGCTCCTGACTCGGTTTGTCTGACTACCAGCTCTGGTTTTGATTCCTGGCTTGTTATTTGTCTTTTGGACTTTTTATTATTTTTTGCTATTAATAAAGGTGTGATTATTTTTGCACTTCTCGTCTCACTCTGATTCCTGGCACCCTGACAGAAGGCTATAAAAGAGACTTTGGGAGTTAAGGAGGAACAAACCAGTACATCTTTAGATTGTTTAAAGTCCACACCAGAATTGGATAACTGCTTTCCAGTATCTGAGATACCCATTAATATGTCAATATTTACTAAAAGTGATAAACAGCTGTACCTGAGAAAATATTTTTACTTTACCTACAGTGGATGCTGCAATTTCTAGACTTTCTAAGAAAATGCTATCTCTAATAGATGATGCTTGTGCGTTTAAAGATGTAATAAAAAAGAAAATGGAACAGAATTTTAAAAGACGTTTTTTGCAACAAGGGGCTATGTTCCATCCTCTCCTAACCATGTATTCTGTTCTTAAAGTCACCACAATATGGTCTTCTAACGTTATCCTAAAGTTCTTATTCCTTTCTTTCTAGATTTGCAAAGAGTAATCTCTTTGTATTTCTGCTGCCTCAGAGTGTCAAGGCCGACTTCCTCAGCAGGAAGCAAGGGTCTCTAAGAAAGGCAACTCAACAAGAGACTGTTTCAGCTAATACTAGATGGGGTGTTCCAGATATAGATCAGATGACCCAAATCTCAACCATCAAGTTCAACTTTTTCAGTCATCTGTCAACCTGGGAGTAGATGCAATGACTCAAGTCTGGAATTTAAAATAATGTATGTGTACCCACCTTTTCCACTTTTTACTCTTCTTCTAAGAATTAGAATGGAGAAGGAAACCTTCATTGTGATTCTGCCTTATTGGCTTTACAAACCGTGGTTTCCCCTGGTCCATAATCTGGCAATACTTCCACCTTGCTATCTGCCAGTGTCTCATGACATGTTAGATTAAGGTTCATTACTGCATCCAGACCCTCAGAGTCTCAGGTTGGCACCATGGCTTCTGAGATCATCAGGTTTCAGCGAATTAATTATTTTAACTCCTGTTATCCATACGCTTCTTCAAGCCAGGAAGAAGTCTACATCTAATATATATTACAGAGTTTAGGACACTTTTTCTTTATGGATGGCTGAACATGAAGCTTCTACAGCAGATATTCAATTGTGTCAAATATTAGATTTAATTCAAGATGGTTTTCAGGAAGGTCTCAGTGTTCTAACATTGAAGGTTCAGGTTTCTGCAATTTCTGGTAAGAAATGGGCTCAGGAACCCTTAGTTATGCAGTCCTTTCAAGCCTTGGCCCATATACATCTCTGTAAGAAAACATCTCTACCGTCTTGGGATCTTCCTTTGGTGGAAGCTTTGATGGAATCCCCAAAGAGATCTCCTTTTGGTTTTTAACTTTAAGAATTGTTTTTCTACTAGCTATCACATTGGCTGGAAGAGTTTCAGAATTTCAAGCATTTTCAGTCAAAGAACCATTCCTTACCACTATGTTACTCTTGAGAAAGTTTGCGTAGAAGAAAATGAAACGCGTAGAGAAGAGAAAAAATTAGAGTGGTCTCTGACAGCAGCAGTCATAGGGTGCTGTGCTTATCCATAACAGAGATCGGATTGGACATTTGCAGTGGAGTATTGCTCCTTAACTGAAGTCTGCTGTGTGATTTTATGAGACATATACTTCTATTTTCTTGTAAGTGTTTTTAACCGCTTGTTTTCTATTAAAATTGTTTGGCTACCTTGATGTGGGGTTGCGCCTTGTCCTTTATATATACACAGATCGATTCCATTTCAAGAGGGCGGGCAACTGTCCTCGGAACACGGCTGACTCTCAGAATTGTCAGAGAGTTAATATTCTGCATTGAAAACAACAGGAAATTGTATCTTTTCAGATTGAAACTTTGCATACCTGCACTGAAGCACTGAACTATTATGGGAGAGTGGTAACATTTGAATCATATAATTAAGATCAATTTTCTCTTACTGTGAAATATTTTTGCTGGCTTTTAGTGCATTCTGTTTTAAGGAAAGCAGAATTTTACATAATATTCCTAATATTAATACATTACCATATACTAGTATTTTGGGTGTTATAAGTATTGTACTGTATTGGAGAGAGAGGGTATCAACGGCACTACTTAGCCTAATGTGGCTTGAATATTTCTAATTCCCTATATCGCCCCAATTTGTCCTTTAATATATGCGGGGATAATTCCCCTATAAAAATATGGACTGCTAAAGGTGCTATGTAGTTTTCAACATGTGAAACTAGGTAGAGGAAGGCTCTAACTCGGCAGACTACATATATAGCACTCTTGGGGGTTAATATAGGGTATAATTCTGAATAGTATGAAAGACCTAGTTCCTTTAGGCAAAATAGAGTTACTGATGGTCTAGTGAGTTTGCGTGTTCCACGTTAAAACATAACTTTTATTGTGTCAAACTTAATATAAAACACTGGAAATGAATTTAAAAACACACTTAGATGCTAAAGACTCAGTGGTCAGCCTGCTCTTTGTAAGTAGATTCTAGCCTGGTGGGTTCTAGGTTATACAGGAAACCTTCTAGAGTATAATTGCAGCAAGTTAATGAACCTGATGCATACTTATAACAAGAGGTCCTGTAAAGGTTGTGTGTATATCCGTGTAATGGACCTAACAGAGTAAAATATTCTGTAGTCTTAATTAGTATTAATCTTAGTAAGACATTACTTGGTTGTACACAACAGTTACTGTGTGTTACAATTTAACCTGTGGTTAATACAGCTCTATTTTTATTGTATCACCTTAATACTGTTTGCTGGTGGATAGTATACTTTATATGCTGACATAGAGTGGTAAGATTACCTTGAATCTTATTTTTTATATGTCAGCATATAAAGTATACTATCCACCAGCAAACAGTATTAAGGTGATACAATAAAAATAGAGCTGTATTAACCACAGGTTAAATTGTAACACACAGTAACTGTTGTGTACAACCAAGTAATGTCTTACTAAGATTAATACTAATTAAGACTACAGAATATTTTACTCTGTTAGGTCCATTACACGGATATACACACAACCTTTACAGGACCTCTTGTTATAAGTATGCATCAGGTTCATTAACTTGCTGCAATTATACTCTAGAAAGTTTCCTGTATAACCTAGAACCCACCAGGCTAGAATCTACTTACAAAGAGCAGACTGACCACTGAGTCTTTAGCATCTAAGTGTGTTTTTAAATTCATTTCCAGTGTTTTATATTAAGTTTGACACAATAAAAGTTATGTTTTAACGTGGAACACGCAAACTCACTAGACCATCAGTAACTCTATTTTGCCTAAAGGAACTAGGTCTTTCATACTATTCAGAATTATACCCTATATTAACCCCCAAGAGTGCTATATATGTAGTCTGCCGAGTTAGAGCCTTCCTCTACCTAGTTTCACATTGTACTGTATTGCACTAACACTGCTTGGGTTAACTTTCAAGTCTTTTTTCTCCTGAGATTCCACCTTATTAATATATGCTATAGGTGTTTATTGTCAGCGCTACTATTTGTGTGGTTAAAGAACCATTCCTTTTTTCATAAAGGTTGTCCTGAGAACTACAAAAACCAAGATATTGTTTTACAATTTTTCTGTCCAGGTAAGCTAGAACCTTGTATGTTGTTTTCATCTTTATGTCAGGAACACAATCAATTTGCAAGACATAACATTTACTGGTGGCTCCACAAGGTTTTGTTTGGGACAGTCTCCTGAAAAATCTAACATTTCTTGCTGGATTGTTCAGATTATTACCAGGGCCTATAAACAGAAAAATAAGCAGGTTCCAGGGGGGCTCATTCAACAAGGGCAGTTGCAGCATTGTTAGCATTTAAAGCAGATGCACTCCTCAAGAAGTGTGTCAAGCTGCAGTTTGGAAGTCTCATAATACATTTGTCTCACATTACAAGCTTGATGTCTGCCTAGATTTGAGCGGAAAGTGTTGTGTTCCGTTTTGTAAAAATTTAACATTTGTTTGCGTGTTAAATTAAATTTCTTGTCTACTTCTTTGTAATCTTCTCAATGGTAAGTATTACCAGGAGGGGGCAAGATAACTAGAAATTTCCTGAGTAATACTTACCAGGCTCCCTGTCTGGTCCACATTTGTTTCACTGGACAGTACTAGGAGGAGGAGGAGGGGGGAGTGGTGGTGCTTGGAGGTTACAGTTTTCTCCCCAGGACCTTTTTAGCGGGTGCACCACCTGGCAGAATTTTAAAAAACCACACGGCTAAAATTTTAGCCGAAAGTAGGCTAAAATTAGATAATATTAAAAATGTTCATTTTTATTGCACAAATCATCTTTAAGTTATTTATGTTAAATTATGCAATTCATTTGTTTTTTGTATAGCAGAAAATGATATAATATTAGAAATATTACACTGCCCCTACACGGCTACTTCATAATGCCACCAAGCTGGTAACATTTTCTGTGGAGAACACTGTCTTATACAGGTAATCAAGGGTAGTGGGCCATTCTGTCCTCACCCCTTGGGAAAGTCCTTCTCACTGGTAAGTATTACCCAGGGATATGGACAAAGATATAGAAATTGCTCATATATTAGTGATAATTTGTAGTTTTGATACATGGGTGTAATGGAAGATCTACCAACTGTTGGAAAAAAAAAAGGCAAATGATAAATTCTACAGAAACTATAGGCCAGATTACAAGTGGCGCATTAACAGTTTTGTGTAAGTGATAAGGGGTTTATTGCAGGTGACGGGTTTTGCGCTCGTATTAGAAGTTGAAAGTAAACACGAACACTTGAGTGCAATTCAAGTTAACGCACATTGCAACCTCAGAGCTCTGGTTAACTGTTTTGCGAACCAAAAAATGTCTCAAAAAACACATAAAAAATACTTTGAAAAGTACAGTTACACTCATAATAAAACCATCTTATGGAAATTATATCAAGAAAAAAAAATTGCACTAAAAAAAGTTATAAAAGGTTTGAAGATATAAGGTCTCAAAGAAGCAGGCAAAGGCTTTAAAATATAGATATTTAGACAATATATAGTTTATATGTGGGTACATATGTATTTACAGACATACAGTACTGTGCAAAAATCTTAGGCCACCATTAGATTTGTTGTTTTAGCAATGGTATAATGACCATATATGATGGTATTAAAAAACAGAAGAAAAGAAAACTGCTTCTATAGGCTAAAGTGGCAAGTATTTAGTGTGACCTCCCCTTACACTTGAGCAATAGCAGAAACCTGGTTTTCGTAAACCTAAATGGAAGGGAACCCTAATTAATGTCATTACTAACATCAGTATTTGTCCTACTATTTTATGTCAAAATGACTGCTGTGAAAAAGATCTATTACACCAGGTTTGTGCAAGACATGCTTGAGCATTACATACACATATGTATGAGTTTAATTCATTGGAAGCTTGCTAATAACAACTTTCAATCACATTATTCCATTCAAAATGCCAAAGATTACAGAATTTGACAGATATAAAATCATACTTCTGCATCAGCAAGGCCACTGTCAAAGGGAAATCAGCAAACAAAATGGATACTCAAGATGTGGTATTTAAGCTGTTATTAAGAAGGCCAAGAAAACTTTCAAAATCTGATGAGAAGTTTCTCAGTTTATTCTTTGAGGGCCCGAAAGAAGTCTAACAAGGACCTGGCTCAGCATATGGCAGCTTCATCAGTATGCGGTATGGCAAGTTGACCCTTCTTCAGCCCAAAGAAGCTTGATTAGGAATGGTCTTTGTAGAAGAATAGCAGCCAAGAAACCACTTTTTGCGGAAGGGGGAATAGGGTGAAAAGGCTAAGATATGCTAAAGCTCACAAAGACTGGAATGAAGATAAAAGGAAAAGAGTTTTATGGAGTGATTAATCCAAGTTTGAAATTTTTGGGTCCAATCATTAACAATATGTGAGTTGGAGGGTCTGTTCCGGGTTTGGGGCTGCATTTCTGCCAGTGGTGTTGGCGATATTTTCCAAATTTATGGGATCATGAATGCTGAAAAGTACAGTCAGTTTTTAATTCATCATGCCATTCCTTCTGGAAAGTCCCTGATTGGGAATGGTTTTATTTCTCAGCATGATAATGATCCCAAGCACACTGCTAATGCAGTGAAATCATATTTGGAGAGAAAAACAGCTGATAAACACAGACATGAATATTATAGAGGCAGTATGGGCAGAGAAATAAATAAAAGACAACCTAAATCTAAAAAAAAATTCTGGGAAGTGCTGAAAGAAGCTAGGTATAATATACCAGAAAATTACTTCAGAAAACGTCAGGACAGTCACCCCAAAAATAGTTAAAAATGTGCTTAGTGCCAAGGGGAGGTCACACTAAATAATGTCTTTTGCCTGAAGAAGTTATTTTTTTTTTTATATATATTTTGTGTACATATTTCCTGTTTGTATCTTAATAAAGAGACTGAAAAATATATATAGATGGTCATTAAAACTTTGTTAAAACAACAAATCTAATGGTGGCCTAAAACTTTTGCACAGTACTGTATGTATGTATGTATGTATGTATGTATGTATATATATATATATATATATATATATATATATATATGTATATATATATATATATATATATATATATATATATATATATATATATATATATATATATATATATATGTATGTATATATATGTATGTATATATGTATGTATGTATGTATATATGTATGTATGTGTGTATGTATGTATGTATATATGTATGTATATATGTATGTATGTATATATGTATGTATGTGTGTATATATGTATGTATGTATGTATGTATGTATGTATATATATATGTATGTATATATGTATGTATGTATGTATATATATATATATATATATATATATATATGTATGTATGTATGTATATATGTGTATATATATATATGTATGTATGTATATATGTATATATATATATATATATATATATGTGTATGTATATATGTATGTATATATGTATGTATGTATATATGTATGTATATATGTATGTATATATGTATGTATATATGTATGTATGTATGTATATATGTATGTATGTGTGTATGTATGTATGTATATATGTATGTATATATGTATGTATGTATATATGTATGTATGTGTGTATATATGTATGTATGTATGTATGTATGTATGTATGTATGTATGTATATATATATGTATGTATATATATATATATATATATATATATATATATGTATGTATGTATGTATATATGTGTATATATATATATGTATGTATGTATATATGTATATATATATATATATATATATATATATATATGTATGTATATATGTATGTATATATGTATGTATGTATATATGTATGTATATATGTATGTATATATGTATGTATATATGTATGTATGTATATATATATGATAATAGAGGTTGCCAAAGCGCCAAATAAAGGCTGGGTCTGAGCCAATGATAGTGAAAATCACGATCTTATAACAAATACATTTTATTCAAACAGAAATAAAAACAGATAAAAACAAGTGACAGATATTTAAAACTGCATAAAAAAGACCGAAATTTAAATACTAGCCTTGATCAGTGGCTAGAATAAAACACTCGTATTGCCTAGTTTCCCATTGGCAATATCTGAATTAAAAAAGGTGGAACATGTGTCGTGTTCTAAAAGACGTCTATGTGGTGTAGCAAGATATTGCTTTCAAAATTAAATGAAATCAGAATTGCTTTGCTAATTGCTGTGGCGTGTGTGACATACAATAAATGCCGTTCTCATAACAGCCTATGTTAGCAAACCTTGATGTTTGGAAAATCTTTATATACAAACATCAAACAGAAATCTAGGTATAGATAGATTGAATCTGCTGGTTACAGCAGCGTAGGATGGTTCTGCTAGTTATAGCAGCATATAAGATGTATATGATGTGAGATATATCCTCATAATTTATCTGACTTGTATAGTTGTCCAAAACAGTGATGGTGATAAATGTTCGTGAGTGGTACAACTTGTGCGTGGTGGTAGCAAACTAAAATACAGATGAAAATAAAAAAAGGCACACTAGATAATAAAAATAGCGTGGGACATCAAAAGCAAATTAGAAAACAGAAATCACAATCTGTGATAATGTGAGCAACGTTGAACTGTAATTAATGGCGTGAAATAATTACGGTAAAACTAACAAACAAATATATAAACTCTGTGAACACTGTGAAACCCCTTAGTTGTGTTCAGAAAATAATCATATAAAAAATGAAAACGCAAAACAGGCAAATGAACAAATGTGAAGAACCCTTGAAATTAAGAGCAAACCAAATGATTCAAAAAATGATTCAAAAAAACAGTGGCCACTGTGTAAAAGGTAAAAAACAATAAATGAACAGTCAATCCAACAGCAGATAAGTTATTTAAAAACTCTGCTAGTATAAGCGTTCCTGTAATGAACAGTCAATCCATCAAAATAGAAAAATAAATTTTGAAACCTTCTGCTAATATTAGCGTGATGGTTCTGCAGCCGAAGCCGAGTTGGAGTATAGAAACCGGAAGTCCTAGTCCTCTCTAGTTTCAGCGATACCTAAAAAATAAATATACAATAGTGCAGATAGTTTTCTTAATCTTATAACAAATTGAAATAAAACTCACCAGTCGACGCGTTTCGGTCTGTGCTAGACCTTTATCAAGACTGGTATCATGTATTTCCAGAGCTCTTATATAGCTAGTTGTTTAAATGTGACCCGGAAGTGTTTGTTTATTACTTCCGGTTTCTCGATCTATTCTTATTTAAAAAATGTGTGTTTTTGATCTTATCAGAGTCTTTATTTAGATCTCACTTATCTTAGTACTGGCTTATAGTACCAGTTGGTATGATGGGATTCTTTGTAGCTGGAATCAGAGTGTTCGTGTGTACATTACTTCCGGAGTTTCAGTTCAAACACTTCCGGTCTCATTCATTCAAATGGAGGGAAAGTGCGCTACTCAGACCTCGCCTTTTATGCCATTTTATTGGTCTTTTTGGCGCTTTGAGTCTGTTTAGTTATTACAATTTTCAGTTCGCACATCCTTTTGTTATATAGAAAAAAATTTTTAATGCATACAGAGATGGAGAGAATGTTTTTAAATGTGCAAAAAAATTTTTGTAATAATAAAAAATATAATTTTAAAGAAATCTATTTCTTCGAGTGTCTATCTATGTGTAACATTAAGAAGGGAGAGTGGCATTATAGTCTTTCCTTTGTTGGTACAAATTCTTTAAGGATTTGTGAGTAATTACATAACCGATATATGAGTGAATGCGATATGAATAACAGTTTCCTCTTATTACTTTAAGATCTTTTTCTCAGGGGATACTAATATATAGGAGGTACTCTTTTCTCATTGATTTGAATCTTTTATTCAAAGGCTAGTTCTATTTGGTGCTACCTAATTTTAGTTAGCACAGAGAGGTGGAATCGTTTAGGAGCCTTCTGGTTATCTTTGATAAGATATATAAACATAGTAGCTTAAGAATTATTATAAGAACTTATATATAATTGTATAAAACACATCTTAAAGATTTATATTTACAACTATATATACTATTGTCAGCTTCTACTTCTATTACCATAATAACTAGGATGAGAGATTTTGGGGATACGTTTTTATCATTAAGGAGATCGAGGCTATTAAGTTTCTTATTGGTAAACGTTAGGTCGTTGTATATATTTTACCAATTTCTTGGATCAGCATGTATGTACATGAGAGTGTTGATTTCATGAGAGTGTTTGTTTAATCGACTAATCGAAAATTGTTCTTGATGACTGCGTGCAGACTATGGTTGTATGTAGTCTGACAGACAAAATTCTAAGAGATTGAAAATTCGCTATTTGCGTATATGTATCATCTATATACTTCAGAGGGTCTTGTATTCTATGGCATTCCTGTATAAGCTTTTAAAGATTCAATTGCTAAAAATAGAATAGGGGTACTTTTGTATAAATTCAGAGGATTCAATTGCTCAAAATAGATTGAGGGTACTCTAAGGTAGATCTTAAATACCCTAGCTTAGGAATCATAGGGTCTTAAATACCCTAGCTTAGGAGTCATAGGGAACACTTCTATCACCTGGCTGTAATTAGACTGTAGGGAGTCTTTTTTCGGCCTTTCATAGGGATCATTTAATACAGATCCTTCAGCTTGTCATCAACAAGAGTTGTCTTTCCCCAATATAGGGGAGAAAACACCATATGAGACTACATTTAACTTATAATAGAGAGGGGTATCTTCCAGTTTTTTATATATAAGCTGGATCTTGAGTGTCTTTAGGAATTCTTCTCTCTTGCTTCAGTATATGAGGAGGAGGAAATTCAGGGAGGGGGAAATTCAGAGATTAATGACCGGAGTCACAAAGACCGGGTCTTCTATATGTCCTTCATAACATTCATTGATGTTTGTTGACCGCAACACTTTAAACTTACTGTACACAGGCCTCTGTTCTGTTTGCACTACTCATCTTTTTGCCTAGGAGTTCAATAAGTGTGAGAGGTCTTCTTTATTATTAAGACCTCTTGGATATAGGCAGTCGATTTGAAAAATCCATTTGGATTCATTGGTCAGGAGCAGTTTCTCAAAGTTACCACCCCTCCAGTTTTTCACAACTTTTTGTATTCCTATGTATTTCAATGCTTTGGTATTTCCATTGTGTTTAGTTGTAAAGTGTTGGTAAAGCGGTGTGTCCATGTTCAATTTTTCTATCATCAACAGGTGTTCACGAATTCTTTCTCTGAGGGCTCTTGACGTTTGTCCAACGTACTGGAGTCCGCACGGGCATTGTAACAAATATATTATACCCTTGTCTTGGCAGCGTATCATCTCTTTTATTCTGAATTCCTCTTTAGTGTTATGGGAGATAAATTTGGATGTTTTAGTACCGCATTTACACGCTTTGCAAGTGTGGCAGGGAAAGAACCCTTTTATCATCTCTCCATGTATATCCTGTGTTCCTCCCTTCTTTTTCTTTTGGAGGCTTGGTGCCAGTCTGGTTTTCAGATTTTTTGTTTTTCTGTATATAAATCTCGGGTGTTCTGGCAATTTGTCTCCTATTATGTCATCATCTCTCAATAATGACCAATGTTTCCGAAAGATGTTTTCTATAATCTGTTTATTATCACTGTATTCGGTTATCATTGCTATGTTGTAATCATCCTCCATAAAATTCTTTTTGATTTTATCTTTATATTTCGTTAGTTCTTTTCTTTCTGTTCTTCTTACTTCACTTAGCTTCTGGTCCAGCATTTCTTTATCGTATCCCCTCTCTATGAATTTTTCTTTGATTATTGAGGCTTGTTCTTCCCATTTAGAGGGGTTGGAGCAGTTCTTTTTCATTCGTAACAATTGCCCCTTTGGGATGTTGTTCTTCCATTTAATGTGGTGACAGCTTTCTCTGTGGACATAATTATTACTATCTACGCTTTTAAAATGCGTAGAGGTTTCCAATCTCCCTTTCTTCACTTCGATTCTTAAATCTAAGAATGTCAGCGCAGAGTAGCTCCATTCGAATGTAAATTTAAGGTTCATTGTGTTTTGGTTCATGACATCAATTGTGAACATCAAATCTTCCAAAGTACCCTTCCATATTATAATTATATCATCTATATATCGCCGATAGAGGACCAGGTCCGCGCTAGCTGGACATGAGTCCCAGAATATTTTCTCCCATTTTCCCATGTAGAGATTTGCATAACTAGGCGCGAACCTGGTCCCCATGGCTGTTCCACAAGTTTGACGATAGAATTTTCCCCCATTGTTAAAAAAATTATGCGTCAGGATGTACTGGATACTGTCCAGTATAAATTTACTTTGTTTTGGTCTCATATCAGGTTCCTTATCTAAAAAGAATTTTACAGCATCAATGCCCTCCTCATGTGGGATACTTGTGTACAATGATACCACGTCACATGATGCCAGTATATAACCCTCTTTCCAGGGTAGATCTTCTATAACGTTCAGAACCTGCGTTGAATCCCTCAGGTATGAGGGTAGTGTTCTGACTACTTTTTGTAGATGTTTGTCCACGTACTCTGATAGGTTGCTACTCAGAGATCCTATTCCAGAGATAATTGGTCTTCCGGGGGGTTTGGTCAACGATTTATGGATCTTTGGTAAGTGATATAGTATCGGTATAACTGGATACTTTACATTTAGGTAGTTAAACTCTTTGTCATTGAGTATACCCTCTTCGTTTGCTTCTTTCAACAGCTCCATGAGTTCTTTAGCGTATATTTCCGTTGGATTTCCTTTTAGTTCTTCATATGTACTGGTGTCACTCAGAATCCGTTTGTTTTCAGCCTCATAATTATCCCTGTTCATCACAACGATCCCGCCTCCTTTGTCCGCGGGCTTAATTGTTAAGCTCGCGTTATTTTCGAGCTTTTTGATGGTTTCACGTTGTTTCCTTGATAGGTTTTGCTTTCTAGATCTTAATCTATTCGATTGTATCTCCTTAATCTCCTTGCATACCACAGTTTCGAAAGCTTCTATGGCTGTTCCTTTACTGCTTATAGGATAAAAGCGTGATTTTGGTTTAAGTTCGGTGTGTATATATTCTTCTATTGGATCTGGGTTCTCATTCCTTCTTTGATTCTCTCCAATATTTTCTATGTCAGCTTTACGGAAGAATCTCTTCAGGGTTAACTTCCTAATAAATTCTTTCGTATTCACAAAAGTATCAAATTTATTAAAACTCCTTGATGGAGCAAATGAAAGTCCAAGGTTCAGGATTGTTTTTTCATCCTTATTAAGTTCATACGAGCTTAAATTAAATATGCCATTTGTCACTTCCTTTTCTTCAGTGTTCATCTTGATTTGATTAGCTTTTTTTGTCTTTACACCACCTCTGCAGCCTCTGTGTGTTTTCCTTTTGTCTTTATCACATGTTGGATTTTTTCTCTTCCTTTCTGGTGTTGATGATCCAACCCTAAAAAAGGTCCAGATGTAGCCCTAGAGGTACTTGACTGTATTGTCATTGGTGTAGTTGAGTTTGGTGTTCTTATATCCGTTTCTCTTCCTTTTTTACAGTCTTTTCCTTCTTCGACCTTTTTAGATTCTTTCTCCTTTCTTCCCTCCCTTTCGTCCTTTTTTCTAGTACTTCTCCTATATTCCCCTGGAGTTTCATATGGATTCATCCCTTCTCCATAGTTTTCATAGACTCTATTTCGAGTCCTCGACGAATCTTGAAAGTTTCTCCTCTTAATTGGGGTCAATTCGTAGTGATATCTATTTTCTTCTTGGTAATATCCTCTTTCTGGCTGTTGTCGATGGCCTCCATATCCGAAGTCATCATTCCTTCTTCTTGTATCATACACTGGCCCATGATAGTCAGACCTTCCACTGTGTTCTTCATATCTCCTTTCTCTGTTCCAGTGGTTGGAGTAATCTCCTCTGTTTCTCCTTTCTGATTGCCAGTTATTATAATAATTGTCTCTATTCCTCCCATCATATTGCTGTCCCCTGTCCCATCTCTGATTGAAGTATTGCCTTCCATAGAAGCCCCGTTTGTCCCCATATGTGTTATGTCTATTTACATGGGGGTGGTGTTTGTATGGGTGCCTTGAGTCATATTCTCTATATCTATTATCAGTATGTGGATCTCTGTTCAAAAGTCGCTTATTCTGAAACCTTTCGAAGGTAACCTCTCTCTGATCTGGACCCTCATCAACTACAATTCTCCTATTTGAAATGGGGTCAGTAGTCTGTTCAATATCAGTTTCTTCTCGATTCATGTTCTCTATTGATATACTTTTATCCTCTGTTATTTGGTTACTTTCTTCTTCTTTATTATTAAGCTCTTTCATCAATTTTTTAGTTTTCTTTTGTATCACATCCTCTTTAATCTTACTAACTTTCTTAATTAGATTTTCTTTCCTTTCTATTATATCCTTACATTCCGGCCCTGAATTCTCTAGATTAAGGATGATTTCCTCATCTTCCTTTATTTCTAGATCTATGTTTGATGTTAACAATGATCTGTATTCAATAATTAGTTCTATTAATTTTTTGGAAGTTTCAATTAGCACCTGTCTCCATTTTTCAGCAATACTATCTGAAAGAGGGAACGCGCATTCTTTATGCACCAAAAGACCTTTGGGTACAATGTCCAATTCTAGACATTTCTGCAGAAAAGATATTTCTGCCTTGTATTTTACTTCTGTAATCAGTAATTTCTCCAATTCTCTGAATATCAACTGAACATCAATAGTATCCTCCTCTTCTGTGCTAATATTAAGGTTTGTTTTATTTGTCACTATTCTTAAATTAATGTCTTCCCTTATATTGCGTAAGCCTTCCATGATAGTAGCAATTATAAACAGGATAAAAGGTTGGCAGCTATGTGTGACTAGGAGTGGAAAATTATCGTATGTAATGGGAAACACTAAGCGCCTACCTAGAAAAAGACCTTAGCTTTGGAAATATGACTCCTAGTAGTCAAAGAGCAGTTTAGAAAATAATAGAGGTTGCCAAAGCGCCAAATAAAGGCTGGGTCTGAGCCAATGATAGTGAAAATCACGATCTTATAACAAATACATTTTATTCAAACAGAAATAAAAACAGATAAAAACAAGTGACAGATATTTAAAACTGCATAAAAAAGACCGAAATTTAAATACTAGCCTTGATCAGTGGCTAGAATAAAACACTCGTATTGCCTAGTTTCCCATTGGCAATATCTGAATTAAAAAAGGTGGAACATGTGTCGTGTTCTAAAAGACGTCTATGTGGTGTAGCAAGATATTGCTTTCAAAATTAAATGAAATCAGAATTGCTTTGCTAATTGCTGTGGCGTGTGTGACATACAATAAATGCCGTTCTCATAACAGCCTATGTTAGCAAACCTTGATGTTTGGAAAATCTTTATATACAAACATCAAACAGAAATCTAGGTATAGATAGATTGAATCTGCTGGTTACATGTATGTATGTATGTATGTATGTATGTATATATATATATATATATG